>NW_008585088.1:0-46020 GCF_000691845.1 Merops nubicus
CTGTCCTGGGCAGCTGCTACCAATGATGATTTTGTTAACAGCACATGAGCAATGACATAGAGGGTATAGAATACACAGATTTTGGTTATACCCACATAATGCTAAACTGGTCCCAGCCCCTGTAACCATGGCATCCACCCAAAAGCAATTATTTGCACTTAAGGTGGCTCTCTTCAAATGGTATACTTCTCTAGAGTATATGAACAATTAAGCACCGTGTTTACCCAATTCCTAGGGTCCCAGAAGAAGTCTTTCTTTGTACTTTATTTTCCTTCTTGAGACCTGCTGTGGAAATCTCATTGTTTTACTGTTAATAGTTCAATAAGCTTCATACAGGAACACTGAGCTCAACGACAAAAGTTAAACACCCCTACAGTCAACAACCTCATGGAAGATTTTAATCTCTAAACTAAAATGCCCCTACTGCTTTGCTTATAATGACATTCTGCAAACATAAATTTTATAAGAAGTTTTTCTTCCATTCACCGGTGAGTTTTTCGTCCTTACTGCTGTCTCTAGGTCAAAATTAGATGAAAGAGAAAACTTTTCTAAGCTTGGCATGAGAAATGTTGTGTCCCAAGTTACTGAGAAATATTAATGAGTGTACTAATGGATAGAATAAGGAGCTTTAATGACTTACATCCACCTGACTGGAGCCTTACAATCTATGAAGGACTGAAGAAGGCTCCCAGAGGGTCTCATGATGGGCTGATTCTCAAATAGATCCTTGGATGGGTTTCCTGGGAGTGATCACAGAGTTAGTAGTTTCAGGCACCAATTCAAGAAAATTGTCTTATTTGCTATCTGCCATTACAAGATATTCAGGACTTTTGAACACCCAGCAACTGAACCAAGGGAAATTCCCAGTTCGTAACAATTTAGCAGTGTGCTTAACTTCAAGCATAGGTTTTAAATTCTTGGATTAGATCGTATCCAACTGCTTTCCATAGTGTTCTGAACTGAGTTACACAGCTCTAAATCTAGTATATTATGCCACATAACCAAATCCATCCTCTTGCTATTCCAACTATGAAGGGATATCAGGTTGATTTGGGTTCCACAAGGAGTTTATCACACAGACTGTATTTTGGTTACACTTAAAGTCAATTTCAGTTTTAGATGCTTTGTAGACCTCAAATAAGATAAACAGTTGTAGTTACTTGCTATTGACTTCTTTAATTTTATTGCACTCTGGCAGTAAACCCATCTCTTAACCACAACACAAACGAAACTTGCCAGAAGTTTTTTCAAAGCCCGAATGACCCAGCTCCAAAGAGATCAAGCACAGTGGACACAAGAAGGCCCTAAAGAAATAGTTATTTTAAACTTATTCCAGCCACCACTGTTTTTCTACAAATAATACTATATGAAGACTTGAAGTTTCACCCCAAATGATATTGCCACAGATCTGCCATTGCATTTTACACGCAAAACACACTTTTGTTCTTTTTACTTGTAATATTCTGCCAGACAGCGCAAGATGAAATCATTTCATGAAGTCTCCCAGGTTCTTAATAGTGGATAAATGTTATCTTGGGAAAGTATCAGCTGCTGATCCCCCGAGGCAGTCGGGACAGAGGAGCAGCAGTAAGCAGCAGAAAGCCCAGTTCTCTCCCCACTACCTGCTCCAGGCAAAGGCAGAATGCTCCTGGAGAATAGCGTGTCCCTGCTGAGCTGAAATTGCCCTGAGCATTGTTACAGACACCTCTGCTGCAGGACTACTGTTCATGCATCACCAGAAGAGTAGCTCTGTTCTTCCCCACCTGTTCCCCCCACAGCACTGGTGCTGCACCATCCTGACAAGCTTGGGAGTTATGGCCCTTACCTACCCATCACCAGCGTGCAGCGAGCAGCAGTGTTACCCAACCATCCACAGGCGCAGGACCAGAGCTCTGCCACAAGATCCCTGAAACCTCCAGCAAAGAGCAATGTGTACTCTTGAGGGCCACTCACTCCCAGACTACCTAGATGCCTTTAATCTTTCTCTGTTCTTGTCTCTAAAGCAGTGGGTAACAGCAGCCCTTGGTTTCCCAGGGTTCCTGTGAGCACAGAGGTTAAAGAGCACAAGGTGTCCCACTACCATTCTGTTACAGAGACATGGACCTGCCTTACAGCAAGAGGCACAGGCCCATCTTTAACTCTAGAGCACTGTCCAGCATTACAGTAGACAAGGACAAGTCATATTTTACGTTTTTAAGGAGATTTTCATGTTTCATCTTAGGCATTTGAACCCTTGTTTATCACCACCACAAAAAAGGATGTCTTGACTTCCTACAAGAAAATAAGCCTGATAGGATACTTCACGGTAGAAGGCCAGGTATTGCCAAATATGTTCTTGCAGTAAGTGGCAAGAAATAAATTACACAACTGAAAGGAAACCAAGATAATCTTTATGTGATTTAAAGGATCGTAAGTCTGGCGCCGACTGTGAAAGAATAGTACAATCAATGGCATCGTTGGCCTATCAAAACAGAGAGGTGATTTTCATAATGCTTCATAATGATAAAAGACTGGCTGATGGCTGGATTTGTCATCACTTGTGGTTTCTTATACTGAAAAATACAAGAAATGCCTTGATATTTTCAGTACTAGTGTTCCAGGTTTTGGCAAACAACAACTGAGCTAATAATGGGGAAGCTCTAGAAAAAAAAAAAAATAAGCACCTCCCAGCATGCCACAACTTTACTCAGTCAGGAGTTCTTGTGTCAAAAAACATAAGGAAGAAGCAAATTTTGCTCCCTCAAGTCTTGCTGCTGTCTAATCTCCTGCATCCCTCGGATAGCCTGAGGCTGCATTTCTGTTAGAGGGTCAAGCTAGCCCTCAGTCACACCCCACAGCCTTCCCAAAGCAGTTTCTGTCGCAAAATAAAGACACCATTCACTATGGGAAGCTGCCAGCATGCAGCCATTATTGCAGGTTTGCTGCAATTTCAGCACCTGGTTTGCTTTTTGGTTACTAGAGAACAGAGTTTCCCAGCCTCTGGGAGGGTCAGTGGAAAGCTCAACCCCAGGACTTCCCTTATTCTGTAGTGATAGGTAGACTAGCTTAGCCTCCCCAGCTTCACTCTCTTGTTTGCTTTTAACCTGTGGCTCCCCTGAAATCCACCCATGCTAGAGAAGTTCTCACTTAAACTTTCAATGAACAGTTGAAGTCTCTCAGTGTCTTTCTCCAAATCCTGAGGTATCTGATACTATTTAAGAACAACAAACAAATTCTGAAGGTTTGCACTGTGGTGAAAAAAAAAAATCTCTAAATTATTCTCTCTTGCCCAAGATGGAACATTTGATATTTTCGTTTTCTTCCTAGGAGCAGTAAAGATGAGGAAACTGTGACATGTACAATGAAAACAAAAAACCAGCAGACTATACTTGCCTACATGAGTTGGGATCTGTTTGTTTGGTTTTTTTTCAGATTTGCACAGTGCAAACAGGGGGATCATCAACCATGACTGAGCTCCAACATGCACAAGCTGTACAAATAATGACGACCACAGAAAGACTGGAGCTGCTCATTGACCAGCACTGAGGATATGACTCACCTCATTTAGGCTGTGCTCCATTTCATTTTAATGTTGCATAGTGGGTTTTGTTCTATCTGTACTCAGTTTCTGATGTTATATCTCCAGTGGAGATCACTCTCTTGCTTTACTCCATGTTTGTGATATTTTCCCAGGCAGAATGTGGACAATGTAGAAAAGCTGGGATTCAAGTCATCTCACGAGTAGCATTGCTACATCACTGAAGCACTCTAAAGTGACTTTCACCCATACCAGAAAGCTGAAATGGCTCTAAGCCTCCGGCATATCAGCTTAAAAGCATTTCCTGTGGTCTCCTCATTTCTTTTGAGAATATCCTGTAAGTGATGTACAACTAAGGAACAAATACAATTTCTCAGAGTGCTTAGTTTTCACTTTGGCACAATCTGTAGTTGTTACGTTTCAAAAACCTAATGGGAATTTAATTATTCCAAGTTCTACTGTCCTGGACCCCTTCATCTGATTTAGCTGAAATTGGCTAATATGCTCAGAAGTATAAGACTTACAGACAGACACAGAATGAGACTATACAAACTATACTGAACCAACCAGCTGTAAGATTTTAAATTTAATCATGCAAACTGATACGTACGTTAACATGAATTCCCAGTTCCACCTGTGACAGTGTTCCTCTAAATCTGCCAAATGGTCTCCTGCACTGATTGTGTCTCAGCCACAGGCTTCAAACTTTTTTTATTTTCTCTTTTCTGTCTCTCTCCTTTTTTTTTTTTTTTTTTTTTTTAATGTGACTGGTCTGTGTCTTCCTGGGAAGGGCTACTCGTTGTCAAGAGCCAATCAGAAATGCTAGGAAAATCCCTTCTAGAAAAACAGCATCTCCCTCTGTTGCCTGAGTGATGCTCAGTGCTTGCCACAGCCACCCAGTATGTCCTGACACCCTGACTTATGTGAGGAATGGGTGAGTATGTCCTTTGCATTAAGGCCCAATAGAGGCTGAACATGTTTATTCCAGCTCTTAATGCCATTAATTATTAAAGTCTATGGGCATAAATCAACCTCACTCCTCTCAACCAGTTGCCAAAGTGTCACCTTCCACTGGAAGGTCCCTGTATTATCTTGTAGGAACCACAAGAAGACATAAAGTGTGACATCAAGAGGGTAAAACAACACACTAGAAACGGAATAACCTTCTGAAAACTTCTGATGAGGCTGGCAGATGTTTGGGGCTAAGAGTCAACAGATGAAAAATCTCTGCCAATATCGTTCAGTTCCACCTTTCCCAGGCAGTCCATCTTTTCCCATGGGTTCTCCCAGCTTTGATAATCACCTGGATATTACAAAATATAATGTCTCCCCCAGTATCAGTTCAGCTGATAGCTTAGCAATTTTTTTTTTTAATTGACCAATGTAAATTTGTTTAGTACTCATTCAATTAGGCAAATTCCACCATGGAACTAGAAAACAAATCGAGTCTCGTGCTTAATAGCTCTGCTGTTCCCAGAAAGAGAGCAAGACAAGGAAAACACAATTTCATAAAGCAAAACTTGCCAGCTTCCTTGCCCAATAAGCATTTTTTCCTATGAGCTAATAGAAAAACTATCTGATCTTCCATAATTGCACAGAATTGACCTAAATTACCACAAAGCCTGAACTCTAGAGGAAACTAAGTTCAGATGTTAATCCAAATAACACATACCTGGAGATACCCTTTGGACTCCATTTAAACACTATTGTCAGTCTTCATGAATTGAAGCAATAAAGGCACTAAGTTAACTTTTAACAGCACTGAAAGCTCAGGGAAGTGTGGGAGATTAAATGATAAATGCTTTTGGTAAGAAATACATCATCATCATTCATTTCATCAGCCGCAGGAAAGATGAAAAATTTCATACAGCCCAACAGAGGTGATAGTTTAATGGTCTAGTAGGAGGTGTACTACAAGAGACTGAAAACACAAGGATTATTTAAACATGAAATGATGAATATGACTTTGTTTTTCTTGGGAAGAGTCAGTACAGCTGCAACCTAATGCTGAATGTAAATAAAAATAAGGCAAGATATGCAGCAAATTATTTGGCTTTGCTCTCTGAATCCAGCAGTGAAAAGTAAAGCACAGCAGGGATTTTAGACAGCGTGGAGTCTCTTATCCTTTCCCAAAACTCTTTTCTTCTCATGACAGATTTGGATGCACAAAGATTAATGGCGAGGTTTGTGTTGTTCTCTTCCTACTGTTTAATTTCAATACTGTAGTTACAGCACTCGTAATAGATCTGGCTATTGCCAAAGTCACTGCAAATGCTTATCATAGGAAATTCATATGAATGTACTTGTTTGACATGCTGCTTTTTTTTTTATGTTATTCCTTATACTGTAGATGTTCACTGGATTTAATTTGTTGGTTAAAGGTTGGAGCAAGGTTTTGTGCAGGTGACTGGAGCTATTAAAATTTACATTTTTGCATCTTTAATATATAGAGAACAGTTAGCATCAATCTGATACAATATCTCATAAAAAAATGTAGAGGAAAAATATTCAAAACTCAGCTTAGTTTCCCACCTCTCTTATATCTGTGACTCAAACTTAATAGAATACAAGCTACATTTGTTTAAACAGAAACACAATAAAGTTTGAACTTCAAGGAAGCTAAAAGATGCAGTAGAGATACACCCAAGGAAAGAAAAATTCAGAGGAGCTAATGCTCATTTATGTTAAACTCCACAAAATGTCCAGCTTTCTGTCTTCATTCCATGCTTTTTCATCCACAGAGGGATATAACTGAGAGGTAGATCCACAGTGGAAGAGTGACATTAGCATCTCCAGTGACTGGACAGCTCTATTACCAGACAAAGTATATTCTGACTCAAGAGAAGGAGAATGGGATTAAAAACTCCTTAAGACTGGGGTTTGTTTGTGATTCATGCAAGCATAGAAACAATTGAACTGCTTAGATTCTCTGTCACTTCCCCCTTGCCTTTCATGGTGATCTTCAGCGTGGTATAGCATAAGGATTGGATTATAGCTCCTATCTTGAATGAATGCATTCTTACTAGTACTTGAAAACAATCCTCAACTTCATAGCTATCCAAAACCATTCTGGAGATTTCAAAAGGAATGTCATCTGTGATATAGAATGCAACATGGTGATACGTGTAAAACTTTCCCCATAGACCTATAGAGGGTGATTTCTTCAGGGTGGCTGAGAACTATGTGGATAAAGATCAGCTTTCTTCTTCCCAGGTAGGAGATGGCACCAATGAACCATGTGTCTATATCAGACCAGGGCTAAGCAAGATTAAAGCTTCCAGAAAGAAGGAGGCAGGTAAGAAGTCCATCCACTTACTGGTCTCCCTCATCAGTTAAAAGTGATTGAGAATTAAGAGCTACCTTTAATGTCCAAACGTGGGAGACAGCTCCCTTAAAAGCAGAGGTTCCTCACTGCTATCCCCACAGTGGTTTCTCTAATAAGTTCTTTCCCCTTCATAAGCACAATTAAATGTCCACTGTTCTATTATTATTATTATTTGTGAAAGAGTGAACTGAAAAGCTGGAAGGCAGATTCAAATTCAAAGCATTTTAAATACAGTAAGGGCAATAAGAATGTGAGCCTTTTTAGGAACGAGGAAAGTAGGAGATGACTTAGATGAAACTGAACATTCTAAGAAATCCTAATGCAAGGAAAAAAAAAAAAAAAAAAAACAACAGAGAGTTGATCTAGGAACATGTTCAGGTACTAAGGAACAAGCAATCTGGGGGCTGTTAAATGTCAGGGTACCAACTCAGCAGAGCTTTGAAGAGACCTCTGAATCAGACAAGAGACATAACAACTGTCATCTGAGACAGAGTGCTCTAAAGACCCTTGAACAGAATAGATTTACATATTGACAGGAGATGCACACACAAATCCTGTCACCAGCAACAGCTCCAAGGCAGGGATATTTCCTGATCAAAACATTCAGAATAACTCCATAAGCTGTGTGAGGGAACAGACTGATAGGCAGCACAGAGCTGAAGATTAATGATGAATCTCTAAACACCTAATTGCAGCTGAATATCTGAGAGCAGCAAATAACACCAAATATAGTGAATATAGTCAAATGTACCTCCTGGGCTTTGATGTGCAGGGAAAATCTCTCTCCAGTGCTCCTATGCATGCCTGGATCTCAGACGAGCCAATGTCAAATGCCCATTTCACACTAGTGTCACTGGAGTCCCAGTCAAAGATGCTGCCTGTATGAGGGTAATTATTCACAGAATAGCAAAGCCTATTCACCTGAAATGCTCCCACACTGGGGGTTATTTGTGCTCTTGCTGCCATGGCTGATCCCTGGCAGAGGTCCATGGTTGATTGTTATGCAGAATCAGAAGCCATAATGTTGACTTTTTCAGCATAATTTTTTCCAACCCTGCCTCTGCACTGTTTTCTCCAGCCATCTGAGCCCTACCATGAATCTACCTCTCCACCTGTTCCATCAAACCACAAGAAATTAATGGTCCTGGAAATAACTCGACCTCTATAAATACTGCCCCTTATGCAAGAGGAGTGAATGGCAGCACTAACATTGCTCTGGGGAGAAAGCAAAGCTCACACATTTTGACTGCTGAGCCATGCATACTGTAGCAAATTAAACTTGATGTGGGCTCCTGTAAACCCAGCCTGCAGTTCTTATCTCGGAGCATCCAGCTGGGCAATGAAAGAGCTGGATTCAGAGCTTTTTCAACAATAGATGGCTTCCTGGGGACGTGACAGCTCACCTGGAGAAGGAGCAAGGCAGAGCAGGTGTCATCCAGTCAAAGTGCATGTGCCCATTCCTTGGGGTCAATACAGAAGTTCTGAGCACATGCTCCTTGTCCTGTGAAGGGTCCATAGCTGCCTGGGTGCAAACACCTACCGTGGCTCAAAGGAAGACTGCATCACCCCCGGGTCTCTCTGGAAACAAGGAGGCCTTTACAGTCTTTGGCCTAAAGGGAAAAATCTGTGGGATGGGATGTTATGGGATGGGATCACTGCTGCCACCTTCTCTAAAAAATTAAGGAACTTTCCTGTTGCACAGTTCAAGGAGTACCAGGAAGGTTACAGGCAGATTTGCCTCCAGGGCAGCCCTTGGCTTTGGGAACAAAACTGCCTAGAAAACATAATTTTATCACCACAGTTTGCAATTCAGTGGTGAATGCTAAATCAGGACTCCAAATTCAGGTGCTGAGAGAGTGTTTTAGGTACAGTACCTGTCTGTTCTTTTCTAGGGACCTAAGAAAAACAGATGCATTGGCAGGTACTTTTTTTACTGCATATATTCTCACTTGTGTTTCCCTGATCTGCAAAGCATTTTAGAGCCATGCATTGGTTAGATTTAGACTAGAGGTATTCTGTCTAGATTGCATATACTTTTTAGGTGCCTCAACACAGATTGTCTTGGACTCAGATTTTCAACTAAGACTCTCCACATCCTGGATGATGCAGAGAATATTATATCCTAGTTCACAAGGCACATTAAAGGAGACTGTTTGCAATAATTCTTTCTCTGACCCATGCACAGCTACAAAACATCCCTAATTATGGAAGAACTATAGCCTCTTTCTTATAAAACCCAAGAAACATTTAATTCCTTCGTGCTCCTCCCAGTTCACTCTTGTCAACATGTCAGAACACCCTCAGAAAAGTCACTATAAGACTAAAATATTCAGATGCAGTGAGTTTATTTGCTACTGCACTATTTTAGAAGTGTGTACCGCAGAGCCTAACTTCATGGCAAGAAGATTTATGATGTAATTACTTTAGTATATTATTGTACAATTTGCAACTAATGGAAAAGAAATTTACTGGCTACACTTCAGCTGTCAGAAAGTCTGTCTGCAGAACGAGAGTGGAAGGGATATGTACTTCTCTCCATGAGTGGGAATGTTAAATGACAGGCATCACTTAAATCTGATCAAATATTTTAAACTTGATCAGCTACCCATATCATAACAGGTAGTTTCGTGCAAAGAAAATTAATTATGCCTTATAAAGGAAACAGAAGCATTTGATCTGTAGAAGCAAATAAAAAAGCTGCCCAGCACACCCACTCCCAGGAGTCACGCCCAGTCAATCATCTTTCCAGCAAAGTGTAAGAATTAAGAATTCCACATCCTCTTTTAAATGGCTTAATTGGCAGTGTTTCCCAGAGGACCTTCACGTTTCACTTGGCCTCTTTTTCCCAAGTTGAAAAAAATAGATCTGATTAATAATCATGTAATTGGATTTCCAGTTCAGTGATTAATATCTAACATCGAGTGCTTAAGGAGAGCAAAAGCAGACTTGTCACTTTTGACCTAAGACTTTTTTGATGGAGAAAACTTCATTCATATCAAATGTTTTGAAACTTACATTTCTCAGAAACTTGCCAGATCAGTTCAAGTTAGATGCCTGGTAATAAACATCACTTTCATTAGAAGCACAGAAATTAGAAGCATGAAATTGAATGGAGGAGGATGGAAGAGTTCAGTAACAGTTTTCAGAGGCCCTAATAGTCAACAACTTAATTTAGAAGAAACCTAAACTCAAGTTCCTTGGAAATCAAATTAAAGTTTCCTCTTGCAGTGGAGATGAAAAAGCTGCTACAACCTGATGGGCATCTAAGCCTAAAGTGAATTTAGCCTATATCAAATTGCAATGAATGTGAAATTTTTTTTTTTTGCTCTTTATACTTGGAAGGGACATAGAGACTAAAGCAGAGCAGGCAACTATGGCTGCATCTGCTCCTTTCCTCAGTTTCTCCCTTTGTTCATCATGTTTGGACAATACTAGTTATTAGCTCTGGACTCCCACCAGACTGTTGTTATAAAAATGGTAATATACCAAGTCCACATCATAAAACTTCCCCTCACACAAACAGAATTAGATCTATTAACAAAAAAAAAAAAAAAAAAAAACCTGAAGTACCTTCATTCCATATTAAAAAACCAATGAAATCAATGTCAACTTGGAATAATGATAACTCAGGCTCCTATTCAGGATCATGCACAGTGGACAGGGCTCCATATCCTCTACTTCAGTCTTCATCCTGGCCAACTTACAAATACATAGGAGAGTATCAGACAAATCTCGAAATAAAGCAGACTATGGACCCCTGTAACCATATATATATATCAGAAGGAAACAGTGTCAAAGTTTTCAGTACCAAATATCTAAAAAAAATCCTTCAAATCACTTTAAATAGTCGACTCTCATCTCATCACACATTCAGCTAATGGGTGATGAATACACTCAAGCACTACCATATTTTGAACTGATATATAATGGTGACAATCTACTCTTTGATAAAGTCTTCACCCTACACAATGAAAAGATTTTATCTTTAGCTAGTTTTCAGTAAGGACCCTTCAAAAGGCAGTAAAGTGTTTACTTGGACTTCTTATTGCTTGTTCACCACTCTCCAAGTTTCTGATCTCTTCACATGTGCAGACTATCAAGCAGCAATCCTTTATCCATGCCCTTCTCTGATGGACACACCTACACAGGAGCAGAGACAATCCAAAAATACTCACTGATGAATCCAGCCAGAATTTCTAGGTAAAATAAATTAATATTATGTCATAATCACAACAACAACAATATAAATAACAACAGTAGTAACAGTAATAACAGCAACAACATGCCTTTTGATTGTCTCAAGGCATAGGTTTGTGTATGTCTCATTTTTGATCCTATTCTTCTGCCACTGGGGGACTCCAGGGTGCCCAGAAGATTGGCTCCAAGCTCACACTTGCCAGCACACACCTCTCATTGTTACTCTACCAGAAAACAAAATAAATCATTTAGCCTCTTCCTCCCCTCCTTTGCATAAAAAAGGCAGTGGTATTAGCATCTCTGCCAGAATATTTACACAAAACTAGAAATGCCTTTCATAGCAAAATAGAAAATACTCCAGAGAAAAGGAACGCTTATTCTGTAAGTTTATTCCTGATGATGGCTGCACAGAACATGTTACATGAGCCTACTGGCTGAGACCTGAAACAGAAAAGCCGAATAATTTCCTAACTGATTACAGTCTTAAGAGTGATTTAGGGAAGGGTGTTTATAAACCCATTGTAAGTCCCCATGGCTTTGTAAACCTAACTGTGATGAGCACTGACGAATATATTAAATTCTTGGAAGAAATTGGATTAAATTGGTAGGCACCAAGACCACACCTTTCAGCTTCCTGGTCTGTGAGACTATTATATGCTGCTTATCTCAGAGTTAGTTTTCAGCTACCTATTTGGGCTGAGTTTGGCAGAGGAAGTGGAGCTTTCTGATCCACTCAAAAAAAAAAAAATCCACTCAGCTCCACTGAGCTGGAGGCAAAGAAATTATAACTGAAGTTAGATCCTCTCAAAGGGTTAACTTCTTTAAAACTGCAGATCACTGTGAGGCAGCCTTTCACAGGTGCAGTCATCTCTGCTTCCTATGAATTTCAATACTGCTTTTAAAAACAATGTGAGTTTGGGGGTGAGTACATCTAAATAATCTTGCCCTGCTGAAATTATTCACACAACGTTAGTCCATT
Organism: Merops nubicus; assembly: GCF_000691845.1. Taxonomy (NCBI): domain Eukaryota; kingdom Metazoa; phylum Chordata; class Aves; order Coraciiformes; family Meropidae; genus Merops; species Merops nubicus. The sequence continues at coordinate 12,019 of NW_008585088.1, forward strand.
CCTGAGTGTTACACTAACAAGCACTGTGCAAAGATAAGGAACATCTATGTATGGCATATTGACCTGAACACCAAATGGCTGATCCTTATGCATTAACAAGCTGATGAGTACTATTATAGTAATTATGTCAAACAAACCAAAGCTGACTTTGAAGGTCTGTTTACAAAATGAGAGCCAAGAACACAATGATTGATGAAGTCTGCTGCTCTGCTGAAGCTTATGTTATATTAAACCCCTGGTACCATTTTCTTTTGGTATGGCTTGTAGGAGATCTCCAATGCCAAAAAGTTCTGCTTCTTCCACGACGCAGAACATTCTGGCTAGGCAGGGGTCAGCTCAGTCTGTAGAAATGGGGCATCAAGCAAGAGGCCATATCTGTTCTAGGCTATTGTCTTCATGCTGATATGGCTTCTGACCTAGATTTCAGGGATACACCATAGTCTCCCAATTTGCCCACATCTATCATTTGTAGGCATCCACATCTACACAGTAAAGAGCTCCACAAAGCTTTTCCACATTTGCTGCCTCCTGAACTAATCTAGGCTGAAAGACTCAGTAAGGGCATTTTCTGCCTCAGGAGGTGAAGTAATTGCCCTACCTTCTTGAGTCCCTTCATGAGCAGACTGCCTGGGAAGCCAGCACAGCCCTCACACAAGCCCTGTCAGACAATGCCTGGAAAGATGAAGAGCTGTTATATCTCTTGATCAGGATGTATATATCTCTTTTTAGCTGTACATACAAGACAACACTGTGCTCCAGAAGGAGCAGCTTTTTGCTGTCCCATCCCTGATCCAGGCTGACTTACCAGGTAAGGAATAGATCTGATTCACACCAAGCCTGTTCTCCTGCCCGAGTGAGGGATGGAGACAAAGCTCCCCTCAGAAAAGTGTTGGTGGGACTGGAGTAATTGAAACACAAAAAAAAATTAAATAAAAATGGTGGTGCCAGAGACAGTCGCTGTACTTTATCATCCGACACACAGTCGTGTTTTCACTTCCCATCAATTATTTAATCAAGTAACTCCAGGGCAGCATGTATATGCCACCCAGGAAATTCAGTTTCCCCATTAAATGACTAGCTTTACAAACAAAGTCTGTCAACTAAAATTTATCACTTTAATCCCCTTTTTATTATTATTTTGTTTTCCAGATTGCAGTACTGAAGTCCCTGCTGTTGCCTTTCTGTTTTATCTGTCCAGAGTGAGTCTGATTCATTGCAGACAGCCTTTCTTCCTCATCTTGCTCATGTTATGCAGACGCCAATAAGTAGCAAAGGAAATTCTCACTCTAGACAAATGTAAACCAGATCTGACTGGTTGCCTCTCATGAGGTTCCTCATGCAGATTCCTTCTCCCTTACCAGCTTGATAACAAGGGATGACCTATGTCTCAGTGCGTTGGGTCTTCGCCAGTAGCTGCAGGGACAGCACCTCTGTAGTCTGAAATAAAATAATCAGTCTGTCCAAGACTTTTGTTTCTTCCAATGTGAGGACCTGTGAGGTCAGATTCGTTAACAAAATTGACCTGTTACACTTTTTCATGGACTTTTCTTCCATCAGGATTCTCTCCTTGGTCTTCCTCTCCTGCTCCTCCCTCTGCTGAGCATGAGTGGCATGGCAATGATGTGATCCACTGATAACTACTCCCTGCTGAAGACAATATTCTCAAGCTCATCTATATGCTACAATAAATTGAGAGGTTCAAGTTATTCAAAAGGAAACCCTCAAGCAATCCTTTTACATTTCCTTGAGGTTAATGTAAATAACCAAGAACATTAATGAGTTCACAGTTTTAAAGTGGATTAATGAAAACACATTAGCAACTTGTATGAACATTTTTGCACAGAATCCATATACTTCTCACACGCTGAACTTAAAATATTGTTTCAAAAACAGAATAGAATATGTAAGTGAAATCAAACTCAGATCTGCATAACTCTGAATGTTAATAAATTTGTATCTGCAGTCCTTTGTTTCTCCTATAGATCAATCTCTAGATTCCATTTGCACTATTTTGCTTCTGTCCGAGAGAAATGAAGGCTGTATTATTTGCTGCATTACCTGTACACAGGAGAATATAATACACAGAAATGTAATTTTAAATCAGGCAGGAGGAATTCCTGACTGATACTTCCTCCCTTTGCTTTTGTCTGTATGTTGCTTCAGTTGTAAGTCTGGATACTGCCCAGTGTTACTAGGATCCTTGCAGATTTTCTTTACACACTTAATTAATAGAGATAAGGTTCCAACAGAAAAAAATATTAGCAGTATGTAATTTTTCACTGTATTCCATAAAACAATTTAGGAAAAGAAAAGATGTGACTACATTCCCCAACAATTTGCGATACTTTATGTGACAGGAGGGTTCAATTGCATGCAACAAGTTTATATCCCCATTTCTTTTATTTTAAAAACTGGCCTTCCCTCCCCTTTTCCAAATGCCAAGAGCAGTCAATATTAACACCACTGATGGTCAATGAACCTAGAATGATCTGAGATGGCAATCTCATTCACACACACACACAACTTTGCTCTTTTCCTACAGCAAAACCACTATCAGCCACCAGCCCATCTTCCCACAAAGATCCCCTAAGCTCTCAACTCCTTCAAAACCTAAGAAAAACTTATATTTCCTAACAAGGGGGACTGTATGACTGCTTTTTGACAAGGTAAAAAATGCCTGTGAGTCACAGAATCACAGAATGTTAGGGGTTGGGAGGGATCTCTGGAGATCAAGTCCAACCAAGTCATCACCTGTAGCACATCACCTCTCCCCACATCCCACTAAACCATTCTTTCAAGTTATTTGAGAAGTCTGTTCCAGGAGAAAAGGTATCACTGAACTGGGAAAAGAGGCATTAAATTGATTTGCCAATGAAAGCAATGGCTCCATGGCAACCTAGCTGAAGGTCTGCTGTGGTATGTTTGCACAGCACTTTGCACAGCAGAGCCATGACCTATTTTAATACGAGATACTAATGTGATCAAAAGGTAGCAAGACATAACATGTTTCTTGGTTTCCATAAGTTTTCCAGTCTGGTAAGATACCTATTACTACAGGAAACTCCTTTTCTTTCTGTTGGTTCCATGCATCATAGATATGATTATAGTATCAGTAAAGTAGATCATAACAGTGCTGTGAAGTGTAAAGCAGGTTCTTTGACATGTTACACATTCACCAGAAAACAGGAAAGATAATTTGTCCAATGTCTCTTTCCTCTAGCCCTGTTTAGCTCTTATTGCTACATCTGATTTCTTAATACTTTCCCTTTCTACTTCCCAACTGAAATTAAATTGCAGCTTCTTCAAGACAAAAAGTGGAACCTTTGGCTTTGTTTCTTTATTAACTCTATTTAATACTACTAATTCTTTCCTACTCAAGACAGCTCCAAGGAAAAAAGTCCTCCTCACATTGCCATTCCAGCAATCCCCATGAACCAAAGTCCTGGTCTGAACTGAAGGACAAGCAGTGAATGACTCAGAAAAGGTTACAAAACCTCTGTAATTGTGTAATAATTCCCCCTAGGGAAGTTTGCTCCTACTGATAGGATGCTAGTGGTCAGTTTAAGCATCCATGTACAGAGCTAATGGGATTAAGAACTATCCACAGTGTTTAGGAGGCAGCAGGCAATACAGTGAAGAAGTAATCAATGAGATGTTTAAAAAGCATCTTGGACCACAGACACATTTTCTTGGTTTTAAGCATTCATTCTGTTCCTTTCAATAATTCATGCCAAGGTGACCAGGATCCTCAGAATTTGCACAGCCAGAGAGGAAGAGAGTTGTAACATGTACACTCTGAGCATCATGATTCAAGTATATCTATTTTAGGTACTCAACTCCCCGTAAAAGACACTGTTTTTCCCTTCCTAAAGGCATAGTCTTCTTCTGAAGAGAGATTTTCATATTGCCAGCATGGCCTTACCCAGATCCTCTGCTTGGGAAAGTCCTCAGCTAGACCAGGACTAACCATTCAGTGGTCTGGACAATCCCAGTGTCCTCAGGCAAAATAGAAGACATGCAGGCAGGAGGCAGGTTGTCTACTGATGGTCCCTTCTTAAATTAGCAATATTTGATGAGATGGAGCCATGGTTGATTGGGCTATATTTTTTAGTACGGGGTGGAAGCTTGTCAGCAAGTCCTCAAAATAGCCTAGGTTAGCCTGGAGTCTTCTCCAATTGCCCTGTTAAAAGTACAAATCAAAGCTGCCATATGCTGTCACTGTCACATGGGCTGACAGCCATGATACAGCACAAAATACAAGCACATCCAGACTGGGTTGGATGAATAGTCCATCCAACACAGGAGGCTATCACCAGCAACAGCCATGATACTTCCTCAGCACACTTTCACAGCCTCTAGCAGCTGTACCCTGGCAGCACACAGACTTTCAGCCCCAGCAGCACTTTCCGGCAGGGAGTCCAACAGCAAAACTCCACAGAACTTCATCACCCTTGCTTAAAGTGATGATATGGAACTGAGCGAGGACTTTCAAGGCATATTTGAAAGGCTCACATTACACACAAACTATAAAATGAGTAATAAGCACTTATGCATCTTAATGGGCTTGCCAATGGCCACTTTGGTGTACTTTAGACCCCTACCAATAGCCAGGCTCCACGGGTAGTTGAGTAAAGCACACTTCCCTGGAGTGATATAACAGCAAGGGAGGACTGACCAGGGATGAATCCTGTTCGTCTGAGTTGCTCAGTAACGTGTAACTACTACGTAAACATAACAATCCTTATGCTTCATCAGTTCCTTCTGGGTTTATCTTTTGCACAAAATGTTAAACATATCGACTAGGTGATGTCTTTTGTGACATGTTTATTTTATTGGTACATGTCCTTGAACTAATGCTGCATTTCATATGAACCTGCCAGAGAAGTGACTGAAATAACTTGGCATCTGGGACTAAGAATTCAGAAGAGGGAGGGAGGATGGGAGGGAGACAGCTGCATTTCAGTACAGATAAGGATCTGCAATTATCAAACTCATGAAAAAGGCAGGGACCGAAGTGGCTCACCTTGCAGAGGACATATTTTCATGCATTTTATTCTTCAAAACTGATCCTGAAGTACAAGGCTGGAGTCAGGTTCTATTTCAACATCTCATTTTTTTCCTAATAACGGTGCCCTCTGCCTTAGCCTGTGAAGCTGTCTCTGTTCGGTGAGACATTTTGGGACAAAAAGGCATACCGAGCTGTCTCCCAACAGCTTATTCCTAGCCCAAAATAGGCAGGTGAGTAAACCTGAGGAATTTCTGTCTGTGAACTTTCACTGATAGTACTAACACCAAATTGGCTCTTTCAGGCTGATGGGATGGTCTTGGTGTGCCCTAATGGCTGTAACCACACCATGGCCATTTCCAAATGCCTCCCAGTTTTCAGGCACCCAAAGGGTGTGTACTCTGCACACACTGCCTTGCACACCACCTAGATTCATTGTGTCCAGAGGAGCAGCAAGCCTTGGACTGACCTGGGCTCAGGCATGTGCCTAGACAAGCTTAGAGACAAAAAGTATTCCAGCACAGTGAAGGGTTAATTAAGTTTGCAGATGCCAGATTGAAAAGTTGCAAAAGAGCAAGAGGCACATTGAAAAGCATGGGCTCAGCACTGACCTGTCTGTCCTGCAGTCCCGCTTTGGGAGTCTCTGAGACACATCTTGGCTGTCAAGCTGCCAGGGGAGCTCAACATCCTCCAGCAGCTGATTGGCCTTCAGGCTCAACCCCACCGCCAAGGACCAGCTGGGTCCAGACCCATTCTGGGGTCCTGTGGGGCTCCCTCCAAGTCAGCATCTTCTTCATCCTCCTCCTCAAGGCAGATTGCCTTTCTTTCCCTCCTGAATTCTCCTAGATCTTTCTTCCTTCAGCAATGCAGCTCCAGCAGTTCCATACAGCAATGGTGAGTGCAGCTCCCCAGTCTCTTTTCCCTGCGTGTGTTCAAATGCAGGCATAGCAAGGGAAACTCTGTGTGCTCCTCAGAGGCATCTCTGAACTTATATGGCTTTTTCATTCCAGAACAAGAAAATGCTTTTTATTTTAAACAGTCTTTTTGTCAGACTCATATTTTAGCGGTCACTGCAACACTTTGTAGCTGTAAAATCTTCTCTTTGCAGCTGCACAGATTTAGCAGCCAGAGTGATTTCCTCCATCCTATCCCCACAGTTACCCACAGCTAGTGAACTCACCCCACATTTGCTCACACCTTTATCAGCCTGAGGGCTTGGTTTCACAACTCTCTTGTAGAAATTAAAGTGGAGCTTTTTAGTTGGGAGAGCCCAGTTGGGAACCTTATGACTTCTGGTAGCTTGTGGTAGCTCCCTTCTGTTAGAAGATGGACACAGAGATCACTAGCTCATTTCCCATCTATCACTAAATATCTCTGCAGGAGAACCACATTCCCTAACAAGTGCTATGGAACTTGTTCTCAGCTCATCTGAATGCAGCGAGGGCTGAAGTTTGATGCTTGTTATAAACCAAGCACAATTAGCACACAGTAGTCAGGTCTGTGATCCTGCATCATCAATAACTCCCAGGGTTTTCTCTATTTTTTTATCTTTTTTTTTTTTTGTCACACTCCTCCTCTACACCATTTTATTTTCCTTCCAATTTCTCAAACCTCAGAAGACCTTTTTTTTCTTGTGTCTACTTCATTTGTCTTTTCAAGGGATTTGCCATCCTCCTCTCAATTATCTTGGCCACTCCCTGTCTTCCTCGTGTGAGCCAAGAAACTCATGACAGCTGTACTTCCCATCTTGCATTTTGCTGTCATCATCATGTTGTTTGTATGCATGTGTGTGTATGTGTGAGAGAGAGAGAGAGAGAAATCCAGCCAGCCCAGCACCATGGCTTGAATCCTACACCAACTGGAGGTGGAGAGGAACACTGCATCTCCCCGTGCAGCAGCTGCTCCCCTGAGACCCGCCGGCCACAGAGCAGCAGCAAAGACCAGGCTCCCAGCCCCGGAGCAGCTGGGAGAGCCCGGAGCTGTGCTCTGCCACACGCCGTTACCACGGGCAATGCTGAGGCCGCAGGGCTGTGCTCCTCCCTGCACAGCTCTGCTGTTGATCTGGGCTGGCTTCTAACTTTTATGGTAGACATCTGTGTGCCGTGAAGAGACTGGGCAGGATTTCATCAATAAATGTTTTTAAATTGTCAGTTTTTTCACTTATTCACAGCACATCTTTTTTCCCCTACATGCACTGGCTGGTTTTTCAGTCTGTTCTTCTCTGCCCTAAGACCTGCCCCAGCAGCTGTACAGCTGGTGCTGTGCCAGGGACAGACGCGCTCCCGCGTTGACCAGAAATTGTAACTGACTGTGATCTTGGACAAGCAAGAATTACTGTTGATTTAAGTCACTGTTTTTTAATGTCAAATAAATACTGAATCCTACAAACTCTATCCATAATCCACTACCTCTGAAACATCCCTCTCTCTCTTTATGACTCAGCATCTGGTAGACAGCTGAATCCAAACTTCTACAGCATCACAGTAAACTCTTCACCAGAATGATTTCTTCATGGATTTCCTTAAACTGTACAAAGCCACAAGAGCAGTTGAGTAAAAAATGAAATAATTCACAGTATCATAGCAACAATGGTAAAATATGTGCTTCCTACTTATTCATTTTGATTAAGAAAATTATTCAGAAGGCATCAGATGTTTGGAAAGAAATCCATCTTGTGGTTTGTTAATCAGAAGAACGATACACTCTAGACTATTGAGAGAGGTAGCTTTCAAGACTGAAAGACACTGCCAATTATTTTCTACAGGAAGCTGATAAGCCCATACACACATTTGTTAGTCTGATATTTGATGCTGCCTACCAGTTAACTCCCATCCAGAAAGTGCTTATGCATACACTTAATTTTAAGCATATGATGAGTGCCATAAAATTTAAGATGAGTACTTGTGACCTTCAAGTTGAGGCCACTTATAACACTTTTAATATTTTTAATTGCTGTGTTGGACCACAGTTCAAAGAAGTAACAACATGCTTACAAGCTGAACAGCAGAAGTGGACTCAGTGCCTCTCCTCTCCCCATCACCTCCGTGCTTTGCATCCTACTCAGACCACCCCTAAAACCACCAACATTCCCTCCTCTCCTGGTGTCCTCCCATGCACTTTGCAGTACTCTCCAAGATCCTACATTCCCACGTTGCACTCTCCCTGCAGCACTGTGTCCTTGGGCTTGCTCTCAGCACTGCTTCCTTACTTCTAAACACTGGATGTGTAAAGCCCAAGGGAAAGTGCCCATGTTAGCTTTTTATGCTTTAGTTGCACCTCCACATCAACACTGCACACACACCTCACCCAATAGTACACTTACCACAAACCTGGCTGACATCAAGGAGGGAGCAAAATGGAAGAGAATTTAGTCAATTGCTCCTCAGTGGCACAGTGAGCCATGGGCTTACTGACCACAAGGTTGGTAAAGGTTGCCTGGAAACAACTGGAACCCAAATTGGATGAGTTGTTGATAATCCTCCAAAAACCCTCAGGAATTTGGCCGGGAAGTTTTATATTGAGTCCTTTTTTACTCATCCTCAAACATTACACTTATACTTTGTGTTTATCATAAATATATGCATGTGACGTCCCCAAGCACTACTATATCTTGCTTGAGGAAGGGCTGCATTTCAGGGATCTTTGCACAGCTGATCAATTTTGGTGTTATTCTGGGGCTCCAAGTAAAGCTGTTTGATAATGGTGTGATCTTGTAAATAATCTACTATAAATTATTCTTTGTCTGCACACAGGTAAACAAATGTCTCACACATCGCAGATACTGCAAGCCGTTGATTTAGCAGAACAATCAGCACAAATTATTAAAAGATGGGTATATATCTGCCCTACCATGTGGCTTGATCCTTTTCTTTGCAAACCAAGACAGCTGAGGTCAGGATGCAGTCTTAGAGGCACAGTGAGCAGATCAGATCTTTCTCATTCATCAGTTCTTCTTCCAGCTTCTGGGAGATCCACTGGAACACAGAAGGACATGTGTTTCATAAATAAGCAATGGCAGAGAAAAAGCAATTGAATTAGATCCCCAAAGCTTTATGAAAATAAATGATTCCTGAAAGTACAGATAGGATATTAAACACAGTGAAAGTATAATTCTTAATTTCTAGGCATCTATGAGAATAATTACCATCCTTTTGGGAGTATTGTAGTGACTGTAGCTGGGGTAGATCTCTAAATGAGACAATATTTCCTTTTGATACTGCATCATTAAGATAACTGATTCCTATACACGGCCAAATGTTTCATATAACTCTTTCCTTCCTTTTCTTAATGTGTGCAATTGTGAAAGAGCAGCACTGTAGGGATTTAGTGGTTGTATCTCTTTATGAGTCTGAACTGTGACATGGAGGATTCAGTGAGTTTATTGATTTTAATTTCTTATATTTGGGATTTATCTTCTCAGCTTTTGCTTAACAGCTGAGAATACAGTGTTGATATAGGAGGCTGGCTACCCAAGGGCAAATTTCAGATCCTCACTTCTTCACCTATGCATTTATTTGTTTGCTTCTGGATGGATACCAGCTGCCAGGCTTTGATCCAGGCTTTGATGAAGAGTGGCTAAAGGGTGCACACTGAGAGAGCATTCCTCTCTCAGCCTCCATTCCCAGAGCTGAGAGTAGCGGGGGTCTTAAGTGGATTTCCATGAGTATCAGAGGGAAAGATCAGGCATTCCCTTTGAAGATCCTTTATTATTGAAATCTAGATTCTGATCTCTGATTTGGTCTGAAAACCCTGAACCATAAGGCATGCTGTAGGGTCTTCTAGGGGTTAAAGGGATCTGAAGACAAGGTTTGCTATCTAGGGGTGGCAGGATATTTTCTTTCCTTTTCCCAGGAAGACAGCCAGAATAGCCCTGAAAGCAAAGGGGGAGAAAATCCCCTTTTCACACCCTTACGTAAGTACCACTGTCCTGCTTTGCAGTAGTGAGGAAAAGCTTAGAGAGCTGTTGGTTTAAACCAGACTCAGCAATTCTTGGGCCATTTCAGTACAGGAAGGATTGTTCAGCCATGCTGATTCCCTTCCTGGAGCATTTAAGGACTAAGCTAATAAAGTGCTTTGTGACTAGAGAATTCGTGTGGCAACATCGGGAAGATGAAGAGCTATGAAACAATAGATGGAGAGTGTCTGTCATCCTTGGAAGAGGTGTTTTCTCCTGTGGATGCTCCACCAAACTTCAGTGCCAGGAGGAGCAATCTCTGTCAATGATTTGTCACCTTCTTGACCTAACTGCTCTTTTTCCCATGGCACTGTTTTATCTTCTTCAATTTCCTTAACATCTACAAGACAAGGATTTATACCCTATTGTGTCTCTACATCCCAGCACACAGAGCCCCAGCCACAGGCTGGACATTGCTGCAAACTTAGGTATTGCTGCCAGAAAGAATTAATAGCCATAGGCTGCTAGGGTTAATGAACTCTAGTCATGACTTTCTCACTTGACTGTCTTGCTCCAGTAACACAGGAATTGATGGAAACCTTTCTTTACAGAGTATTCTCCTTATGTCCTTCCTTGTCTCCTTTCATCCATCCATCCTCCCTTCCTTTCCCTTCCTTCTACTACTGCTAAGCCTGTCAGGCTGTTACACCTTTCTCCATCTTTATGTTGAGATAGAACTTTGAGATAGGATCAACAGCATCCAGTCACAGGGCAGGGCTATGTCCAAAGCCATTTCTGTTCCCTCCCATGCAAAGGGCCAGCATGCATTCATGCCCATTATGGATGGTACAGTGGACTCATTCATGGACTTGCTTCCTTCTACTGTGAGATTCCCTTGCCCCAGTGCTGTGCTTTCCTTGGCATAGTGCATAACACAAGAAGGAATCTTTACATTGAAATCTCTCCAGCTATGGGAAGCATTTCTCCATGCACGTGCCCTAGCAAGAGATCTATTGCATCCATAATTACACTCAGCACTTGAAGTATGGTGATGTCTCCATGTTTCATGATCAAACATAGCGTTGCCATTGCTCAAGGGTAGAACAGGCTCTAACAGCATTAACTTATGGTCCCTTATCTACCGCTTCTGTCATGCTCTCCATTTGTATCTATTTGGAGAAAAGTTGTGTTGTCTGCTGCTCATGATGCCAAGCTGGCTGGCAAAGGAGATTTGTGGTATTTGTGATAGTTCTCTTCTCCTTTCAGCTTCTTAGGCAGCAATGCACCAGTCTTTTACTTTGCGGTTCTCTCCTTCCCAATCCTTCCGGTCTTGCACAAGAGTTTTCTAAAATCCATGGAGACTCATTGCAAGCTGATCCATAAGATGCTCAGTGCTTCAGCCTTGCTTTCTTCCAGCACCACTGTTTTGTCTGATGAGAGGATAATGCACAAGGACATGGCTCTATCGTGTTGTCCTCAAGCCTGGGTGTCACTCCTAATTGAGACCAGTGTCACAGCAAGCCTCCTGTCAGAGGTGCCAGAATGCACTCTTTGTACAGTAGCTTCAGATTAATCCTGCTATTAGTGAGTCCTGAAAACAACCACAGGATGTTTTAATCAAACAGAGGACAAATAGTTTTCACTTAGACTGGGAGGGGAAACGACGAGGGTGATTTCATACCTCAGTGTCCAACGCAGGCTGTGACAGATGGAGGAACCATAGGGAATAATAATAAAATGGGATAGGAAGAGATCAGAGCCTTCACTTCAGGGAACACCTGACCACTCAGTTATCCTTCACCCCAGGTACCTCTCGGGCTGTTGAGCAGGAGTTGCTTGCTTTTGCAGTCACAACCACACACAGATCCTCCCACAATCTGGCCATGCACCAACTGCTGTCCAGCTCAGTGTCAGCTCTCACACACAAACCTCCTTCCCTGCGTAAAGCTGTTGTGTCCCCTCCCCTAAAAGTGAGATTTCTGTTATCAGACTGAACACATTCACCCCCAATGGTTCTAACTCTTACATCTGTGTGCCCACAGTGAACTGCACCCACTCCTTAAACACAGATGCAAAGTATCCTTTCAGCACTAGGATTAATAAAATTGAAATTATAAAACAAGTGCTTTCTCTTCACTTCACACTTTTCTTTTTTTCCCTACTCTGGATTTACTCAGGATGTTTTTTCAGTTTCTTCTGGGAAGTGTAGCTCAGCTTGAGTTTTGGATTAACATCTTAATTGCACCCACCAGATTAAGATTTGTCTCTGCTGATCTTCTTCTAGAGGGGGTAAATTAGCCTTTTAGTAGCTCCATGGTAGCTTGGCTAAACTGCTTACTGTGCTGACTAAACTCATTTACAGTTAGTTTGATAGCTCTCCACTACATTGTGCAATATAGATATAATTCAAGACAATGGAGCATCATTAGCCTTTAATGATTTCACTTGAATCAGATTGTAGGTGGGTTCATGGGCTGCAGTCCAAACAGTTTTCTCCAGGCATCTCTGCAGAGAGATGAGGGCTGAATATCAGAAAAGGGGCATATAATTCTGGGAGGGTTTTCAGAGGGGCTTCAGGCAGAAGGAGGAAGCGTTTGGTGACAGAGAAGAGGAACAGCTGAGGGCTGAACAAAGACAAAGCAAACACTGTCAGGAACATTTTCACAGTCCATAAGCCAGGTGACCTAGTGTCAAACCCCAGTCCCTTCAGCCATGCTCTCAAGACACTCCTGAATAAAGCAGTTGTAGCCATGCATTGATGGAGCCATTTTTCTGCTTGGGTTCTGCCTGAGCACACCAAGTTCTGACTTTTATCTCCACAGAAGGTAAGCCATGCAACAAGGCTGGGGCAGCTCAGAAGATGGAGCAGAGGATCTGCCCTACAAGGTAGGCTTTTTCCTGCACCACTAGACCAGAACAGCGCTCATGGAGGAGGCATATTTAAAATATTGTACACTGACAAATAATTGCTTAAAGAAAAAATTAACAAACCAGCTCTGGGAGATACAAATCTAAGGAAAAACAAATAACCCACTGCTGCCCAGCTTGACAGACAGTCAGTCAGTCATTTGCTATCAGATGCACAAAAATAAAAAAAATTTTAAAAATCTCTATTTAACCAGTTTTACCCTTCCCAACACTTACTGTGCTGTGCATTTCTTCCACTTTCCAAGCTGCCTGCTCCCTGAAGCCCAGCTCCACACAGGGCTGGGGAGAAAATATTTGGTCCTGGCTCCACCTGAAGCAACAGAAAAATGTTTACAGGCAGAAAAGGCAAAAGACACAGGATTCATTTTGCAGGCTGCCCGTCTTCATCAAGAGGAAATCTAGAAGAGACTGACACAGGAGATGAGCCAAAATTGGAGATGAAAATTAGACCCGCCTTACTGTGGAAGGAGATGTCCAGCTCACCTATGCAACCAAAGCCAGGGGTGAGTTCAACTCATTAACTCAGCACTAAACAAAGCACTTTATTTTTCTACTGTACCATTTTTTTCTGCCAAATTAGTGAGTTGAATCAGCATACCCTCTCTATCCTGGTCCTACCCAGATGCCAGAGCTTGCACAGATAAACGGCACGATCACAAAGGTTGGATTAAAGAGGACAGATTAGTGAGCAGTAGTCAGCCAGGAGATGATCTGACCCCATCTTATGGTACTCTCAGCCCATAAAACTGGTGAAACAGGGATTGTACTTGAGCACTTCTATACACTTACACACTTCTTGATCTGTACCTATATCTGTAGAAAACCAAATTAATAACACAGCCAGAATACAGTATAATCTATGATCTATACAATACAGTCTCTACATATGAGTATAGTATTTCTACAAGGTGTAGGGGGTGGGGGGGTGTGAAAAGTGGTCATCAAAGGTATGTACAGGAGTTCCTGGTTTCTGCAAGACCAGTGACTCTTGTAGATTCCATACGGCTTCTCCCAGAAGTCTGTTTATTACTTGGTGGGTTTTCTCTAGCTGAAGCAGAAGCTATTGTCATTTTCTGCTCCTTTGGTTACAGTCAAATCTGCTGGACACAGAGCTCCTCCAGCCTTCACAGAGGACACCTGGCCTCTCTGGGACCCACTTAGCACCTGGCAGGATTGTGCTAAGCCTGGCCTCCTGCCTGCCAAGGAGAATGGCTGGCAGAGTCCTCTGCAAACACTCTCCTGTACTTACTGTACTTAGGGACAGCAGGAGAGAGCTGCCTTGAAGAAGCACACAGAACCAGCTGGCTCTTCCAAACCTGCTCGTGTCGACACGCTCGCATGGCCAAGCAGGCTCTCTGGCAGCACCAGGCTGGGCTGGGGAGGATGCCGCAGCCACGTGGCCAGTGGCATTGTGAAACCCAGCCAGCAGCTTCCTCAGTGCCATTTAGCCCCATTCCCTTGGGAATGAGTCACAGCCTTGGCGATGGCTTTCCCATCTTCCAGAGAGCCCCAGCATGCACATTTATCACTTGCTGACCCTGTGCTTAGAAATTTTCTCTCTTTCTTGCACTTTTTTTTTTCGTTTACCAGACAGTGAAGCATACGGTACATCACTGTCTGATTAGCTAACAGCTGCCTGGTGCCTGTGGGAATTACTATATCCAATGCTTTTAGAGCAGGTATTTGTACTACTTTTACCTGGCACTCTCCACATTGATCAATTCCAGCTTTCAGGATTTTATTTCTACCAGATTACAAAGATGACCCTACTTTAAATCCACTCTGTATCCTGGATACATGTGAGCAACAGAAGTATGGGCTGGGCTGTGTTTTCTTTTACTATTATTATATATTAAAAGAAGATTCATTATAATGACTCTCCTTAAAATGTCATGGTACTGTGAGAGGGCTTTCAGTTCCCTTAATCTGAGATACTTAAGGCTACTCCTCCTGTTGTGTCCTGTGTTTGCATTATTTATAACTTTTTCTTAAGTAATTTTTCCTTCTGGTGAAGTCTGCTGGGTAACAGCCCTGGAGCCTGCAGGCTCACATCTGCAGACCAGCTCTCCATCAGCTAGTGCTCTGAAAGCCTCCCTTAGGAAGTGTGACTGCCAAAGGGTGCAGCCCCTACAAAGAAGGTGAGGTCCTTCCTCCAGGCCCAGGACTGGCTCCCAGCCCTGCCAGCAGTGCCAAGCTTGGCCAGGGATGCACAGGCAATTCGACACAGGCACAACAATTCAAAATGAGCCCTCTGACAGGTAAAAAATTATAAAGAACAAGGAATACACAAACCTCTCTTAAATATAAGAGAGTAAAGAATACTTGTGTATAATCTTGTCTGGTACTGAAATGATACAGTATGGTCCTATACTGCATGATATATAGGATATTTCAGTAGATATTCAGTGTCTGGAACCAAAACTTCAACAGAAGATCAACAGTTTTCCAGTACTTTCCAACAAGGCACATTCTTGCTTCCACAAGGTCCCCACACCTACTGTCCCAAGTCTTGATCAAAAATGATGGTGACTTTAAGCTCTGACTTCAAACACTCTGCTTCTCTATATATTCTGATACTGAAATTTATAAGCTTCTGATAACCTTTCCTAAAAAGTTAATAAAAAATTGAAAGTTGCCTAAGCACAGCCATTATTGCTTGGCTGCTTGCCATTTTAGACAGAAAGCTGCTCAGAAAAGAAGTCTTGAGCATTGCAGTCACACTAACAGGAGATATTTGTCCAAGGTGTAGTGTAGACTTCCCTGAAAACAACAGCGATACAACACTGTTAAATTTAAATTATTGTATCACTAGTTTGACATTCCTAGCAGTCCCTGGCAGAGAGTTCCCAAGGACTCGGCACTGACACAGTTCCTCTCCTATCACAATCGTAGGTAACGTTTCAATCAAGGAAGAAGTGGGGAGAGCTTCTGAAAATACCTTTATGCAACTTGAAAATGATGCAAAATTCCTGGCTTGGGATTCATTTCAGAAGGTGTCCAAAAATCTATTGTCAGCAAGCTTTCAGTTTCTGATGAAAAAGAAAAAAAAAATATTCTTAACTGATGGAAAAAGAAATATATATATATATATATATATATGTGCATATACATATATATATAAACCGAAAAGTCACAGAGACAGAGTAACTTCCAAGTCAGTTACTGCCAATAAAGTGAGTGCTGTTGATTGCAGAGTATCCAGGATATGTTATTTTATTTGTTGATATTAAAGAATAAAAAAACTCCAACAAATTGGGAGCATTGTGCAGAGATAAAACTTCCTGGGTCATAATGTCCAGACTTCTAGTATCCCAGGCACCACATAATTGACTCCTTTTCATCTGAGTTATCTTCAGTTTTCTAGATTGATGTGGAAAAAATGTAAAACGGGAGAAGCAAAACTAGCAATCAGAAAATAAAAAATGACGTTTTCTTCTGTATCATAAACAAATCCACATTAGTGGTGGGTGTGGCTGTAAACACAGCAACCTGTAAGGCTCCAGCACATGGGGCAAAGATTAAAGTGAAGTGCAAGGTCTGATCAGTCTTTGAAGAAATGTGTTGTGGCCTTATCACAGCTGTATCACAGATCTGTCTGTGTTCTCTACCACGGGTCTCCCGGGCAGAGGTACTGAAGGAGAGAGCCACGGGCTGGGAGGCTGTTTGGTGCCTCACTCCTGCTGTGCTCTGGGTTTTCTCCCACGCCGGCCTCGTGGGATGTGACCCTTCTCTGCTCACAGAGGAATGATCTCGGGTTCAGCCCAGGGTGATGAAACACTAAAGCTTAATGTAATAGAATTGCACTGACACAGATGGAAACACAGCTGCTTCCTGCAGGGTTAAACCATGTCTCTGGCAGAAGAGGTCCAGAGCTGCTCGTTCACTCATTCACTGTTTTTACCAAGTGGTTTAATATCCATTGTATCAGGCACCAGCATCCATTCTCTTCTCCTTGTCCTACAGTGTCCACTAAGCTGCAAGGATGCGTTTTCATTCAGTCTTCTCGCCTACATCACCTTTAATTATCCTGTGCAGCAGGTTTGGGTGCTCAGCTCTCCTTGGGCAGAGGTGGAAATAAAGGTCTAACCTCTCTTTTGATGATGAGTTGCTGGGTGCAAAAGGAGACATTGATTGTTGCATGGGAAGAAAAGTCCAGTATTCTGCACTAGAATAAGTTTCAAAGCTCTGAAACTCAACAAAGAGCTCCCACACTAGAGAAGGCAGATGGGTTCTATACCTCACCCTTTGTCATGTTTACAATAGCTGGGTTTCCTGGGGAATTTCCCAAGACTGGGTGCCTGACTCTCCATATATATACTAAATGAACTCTAAATAGCACTTAGGCAATAAGGTGCTTATAAATAAAGTGCTGCAAAATGAAGCTTAAATATTGTGGGTTGGTGGTGAAGGCAAAAGCAGGTCTCTTGGGATTAATTCCCAGGTCACATTGCCACTCAAGATACACAAAAAAGAGTCTTTCAAAAATTAACCTCTGGATTTTTCTGTGAATCCACTACTCAACAGCAATGAGGACTTGATGCAGCAAAGCACAAAAGCATGTGTGTGACCATAAGCTGTCGATTGGCCCTGGGCAGCTCCTGGGACTGCACACTTGTCCCCAGGCACACCGGTGAGACTGGGGCTGCTCCTCTGGCCCTCTCTCTGCTCCCCTGAACAAGAGTGGCAGGCTCTAACGCTCGATTGCTGGTGCCTTGAGTAATGGCCTTGATTTCCCAAAGAGACCTGCTAATGAGAATACCAGCCCGTGCACCTGATAATAGGGATTTGTCTGGGATATTGCTTGCCATGTTTAGAGGCAGAGAATGAAAAAGTGGATGAGTATATTAATAACCTTGATCTCTTCACCAGGGAAGGGAGAAGTTCATATGAAGGTTTCTGCCTCATAAACCCTTTCCAAACCTATGCTCAGGAAAACAGAAAAGCCTATTTTTAAATCCATCGTATTCTTAAGGAGGCACTTGCCTGGAACAGACTGAGCTTTGGAAACCATTCTTTAATTGCAGCCTAATAGATAAAGCATTGCTTTGGGCTTTATAAAAACTAGAGTCCACTCTCTTTGCAACAAACTTTGCACTGCTTGGGGCTTTTTGTGAGAATTCATTTCCATAAGCTGTTCCTGCTAAGCTGGTGGGTCCATGTGGGAGCTGGCAGTGTCTCCTTTCCAGCCCAGGGGGGAGATGAGAATCAGCCCCATGTCTTCTACAGGAAGGGAAGGAAAGGGAGAAGCAACAGCAAACTACAGGAGGCAGAGGGAATTGATTGCAACCAGCCAGATATAATTACATTGTGGAGGACATTTAATATTTCATCTTGATCTTTGCTGTATCAGGAGAGTAAAGAAAATCACCATGTGATGGAGAGAGAGGCTGCAACATCTCTTGATTTGAATTGTAAATTCCCACAAGCAAAACCAGGAGTTACTTTCAGACAATCTGTACTGCTGTTGCCTAAATGTACATGACCTAGATTGCAGGAGGAACCAGAAAGCCACTCCACCTGCTTGGAGACAGCAGTGGCACTAAGCCATCATGGCAGGTCCCCAGCACAGCAGGTATTTAATCCAATTGTACTAATGAATTTCTCTCCTCCCCTGACTCCTCAGTAGCTACAGACATACTGTCACAGGACGCTCTGGTTAACCACTGCAAGGAGGAAAGTGCTTTACATTCCACAGTCTTAAACGGCTCCAACCTCAAAGCCACACCTTTTAAACAGCACAGCACAGGTTTTGGTTATGACTGGTGTGAGTAACGTGTACACACGTGGGAAGAGACAGTTACTGCTCAAGAAAGTTTACAATGTGGAAAGGAAAAGATGGGAAGGTAAACAGAGGCTTTACACCAAGGCTGAACAGAAAAACGAGGTAGGCTAGAAACAAGGCTGCCCACTATACTAAGGGCACGTGCATACATGAGGCAGCCCATCCTATGCAAATCCTCAAAGAAAGCACACCAAATCCCAGCCAATTCACCCAGCCTCCACCGCTTCTTATTCCCAGTGTTTGGCCTCTAAAAAAAAAGGCCATATGTTTGCTGTGATGGGAGAATGCCAGAGGCAGCACCTAGCAGGAGGCTGAAGAAGGAAAAGGAGGACAAAGCATTACTGAGCATCCCTACATACCGAAATATCTCCTTTATAACTCTGACTGGACCAACTTGTCTTTAGTGGTTTGGTCACTTACCATTGAAACACAGCTCCCTGAGGTGGATCAGAACTGGCTGGAGCCAGAGCTCACATCAGGGAGGGAACAATTACCCCAGGGGCTCCAAGTATTTATCCTTCATGCAGCCTAAAGTTGCCAAACACCTCCCTTGCTAGCCTTGATCGCTTCCACACTCACGCCGCCAACTGCGACCCAGCTCTATATATTAATTATCATAAAAGAGCGGGAGATTTACTCATTGCTCTAGATGATTAATCAGCTAGTCAGGCATAACACCACCCATGCTACTGTAATTGCAGTCAAATAAAAATGTTATATGCACTCCAATCATAGCTGTCATCAAACACCAGTGGAATATGGTAATACAAGCAATGTCATCTCTTCACAGTCTCCACAATTCAAAATTATCTATAATCTGGAATAAGTTCTTAATGATAGCTCTTTAGATCAAGATCTCAGTACAGAGTAAAACTAAAACAGACCAGCAATGGACTTTAAAATAAAAGAGGTTTTACGGACAGCATGTGGTGATAAGGATGCAAATTGCTCTCATCTGTGGTTTTCCTGACCCAGTGCTGCATGTGCGTAGACAGAAGCTGCTCTTGAATCCCATGCACTGCAAATCACTGTCATGAGCATCTCCCCACTCCCTGCTGCTGGGACATGTGCCCCTGGCCCTGAGCACCCTGCTCACCCCAGGGGGTCGGGGGGAAGCAGCTCCTTACCACTTTATGGAGAAGAAATGGAGCGAGGAGGGCCAAGCTCGTCAGCACCCTGTACATCCAAAACCTGCTCTCCAGAGCAATCACCACAAAGGGCTGGAGCAGTGATCCGGAGAGAGAAGACAGATTTCAAGACCAATGGCTCTTTTAAAACGTACCTCATGGTTCTTTTTGTTATCCACTCTGGTTTTGAAGCAGCTTGTGAACAATCGAGAGAGAGAACTCATTTAACAGAATTTACCAGCTTCACATCCTTCTTTGTAGTTTTTCCTGGTTAGCTGAGCATGTACCCTAACCCCTGGATAACCTTCTCAGTAATTCTCTGTGCACTGACCCTCATAGCTCACTGACCTTGTCACTTAACTTACTGCAGTGAAATGTCTCTGATAAATTTCCATCAGCCTTATTTAGATCACAGACCAAAAAATCTAAAAGATTACTATTTACTCCCCAATCCTACTCCCCAACAGCCACAATATGTACTTTTTTTTTTCCTATTCTGTATTTCATACAGGACTTTCTAAACAACAAACTTCTGCAAGGAATTGGAGTCCTAGATCCTGAAGCTGGGCTGCAGCAAAGAGCAATTTTCACTAGGTACTATATTAGTATGAGTATTCAAAGTATGTATTTAGTGGGGAAAGCAGGTGAGAATGCCTCCAAGCCAGGTCCTGCATAAACACCGTGACCAATGGTGCTGTCCCCTAGGCCATTCACACACAGAGAACAGCCAAAGGCACTGTCTACACAACAGCCTCAACTCCTCAGCCAAAGCTGCTTTAAAACGTCTTGTACACTCACATAAAGGTCTTAAACTCATCATAAGTTTGGGCCAAGCACCTGAGCTCCATCTTAGCTCTTGAGACAGGCTAAACAAAGAACATTTGGCTATCAATCAGCCTCGTAGTACTAAATCTCACATCCTAGCACTGAAATCAGAAAGCTTAATGATGTAGCCAGAGCCCAGAAGAAAGGATGTAATGTAGAAACAGCATGAGAACTTACAGTCATTACAGAGGCTGTAAAAATAGTGTCTTTTATGGTGTTGGTTTTGTTGGGGTTTTTTTAAGTGCGTATTTTGCCCAGGGCTGGTGATGTTCACTTGTTGAGCAGTTCTTTGGTGGTCTGCGGGAAGCTGATTGGTCTTCTCAGTGGGGCAGTTTTAGTCCAGAAAGGATAATTTAAGACAAAGGCTATCAGCCTGTTGTCCATCTTAGGAAAAGCAGTTGAACCTCCTCAGGGGCTGCCTTCTAGTGGAATGAGTAGCTGCTTGACACAGGGATCTTTTCTCAGCTAAGTAATGAGTTGTATTGATTTTTCTCAAAAAGAAAATTGGACTTTTGCAAACAACGCAACAAGCTGCTTGAGTCAGGATGTTGCTGAACTGATCTTGTGACCACCACAGGCTTTTGTGCTTATCATGAAAGGAAAAAAAAAAAAAAAAAAGTCAGCAGGGGTTGATTCTGCAAGGGCAGGTTACACCAATAAAAAAACAAATCTCCCTTCAGATACATTGGGCAAGTACCAGACTAACGTGCCCTGCAGGGACAGTTGACATTCACTCATTTGGAAAACAGCTGCATGAACAACCCTTGTGCTTGTACTCCTGCAGCAGGAGCCCACGTCTCTCCATGCAGTCTCTTTGCTGAGATCATGTAAATGCTCTCACTGCTGGCCAGACACCTCTCCAGCAAGAAGCACTGAGCTACTTCATTTGGACCACTCAGTAGCTCCTCACTGTCAGTCTGACCAAAATAATTCCAAGGCCAGAAAACATCTCTCTTCTCATTCCTGAGCCATTGAGCATCTTTAACTTCCCAAAAATATCTCATCACATGGCAGACCCCATGGGACTGTCCTGTTCACTTAGACCAGGGTCTTCAGGTCTGGCCAGCATAGGTTTAGTTGTTACACCCTAAAGCTTACAATGATTAGCTACAACCTTCATTTCAGTTCCCATACTTACAGCATATTCCTGAAGGTGACCTGACAAGAGAAGAGTATTCAACCAGCTTCTAAGCTATCAGTGGAAAATGATTCCTGCCCTGTTACTTCTCTGAAGGTCCTAGAGTGGCTCTTTTGACTTCTCTGCAGGACATAGGCCACCAGCACCAAGGTTTTAGGGTGGCTGGGAACTACCCCCATTTCCTTCAGCACCCAGGGAAAGCCTGCCTCTGCTGTTGCAGTCACTGAGGCAGGACTCAAGGTGCTCTCTGTACAGCATGGAGATCATGATGCCCACACAAGGTGCTGAGTGAACCTTTGCCCAGTGCTGAGCCCCTTACTGCCACAGCTCACAGGGTCTCTCATTTGAGCTGCACAATTGTAAACAAAAATAGCATCATTCCATGGGGCATGGGGAAGTGTGTAGAACCCTTTCTCACTCTCTCAATTTCTCCTTCTCCTTACCATCCTCCGTCCACCCACTGTGAGCACTTTTGGCTCACCTCTGCACAGTCACCCTCACCAAGGGGCAGGGGCTCCGCAGTGCAGCACGCTTGAGCTGCAGGGCATAGCCTTTACAGAGCTGAGCCCAGAAACTCCCCCTGAAATGGCAACAGGCCTGTGGGAATGAAATAGGAGAGCCCTGGGCAAGTTCCTGCTGCTAGGAGAGAACAGCTACTGCCTTCTCCTTAGCCTCCTCCAACGAGGGAACAAGCCAAGGGACAGCAGCTCCTCAGGGGTCTGGGCACCAGGTTGCAAAGTATGGGTCAGTAGCACAGGGAAATTTCCCCCCTGTAGTCAAAAGGGATCATTGCAAAGCATCTGAAAGGAAAAAACCCAACCATGATGCAACAGATGGTTTCACAGTCAGGCTGCCTCCAGAAATGCAAGCCCAGCAGGGTTTGCTTTGTGCCCCAGCCCCCCGAGGTGGCCACATCCTCAGGCAGCAACATCGCTGCCACCTCCATTTCCCAGCTACACGCTCAAAGTCCCCCAAGGAGCACTGCCAGCACCACAGCAGGCAGAAAGGCAGTGGGGCGTACTCCCTTGATGTCCCACTCCCCAGGCTTTACCATGTACTCGCTGCTTCCAGGAGCCCCAAAAGGCAACAGGCCTCCCACACAACTACCAGCTCTCCAGCAAAGCAGGAGGCATCTTCAGCCTTGCACTCAGCTGGGACAGGGAAACATCCAAGAGCCTGACCATTAAATGCCATGCTACCCAATTCTTCTTTACAAGCTGATTCAGAGATCAAAAGACTCTTGTTTCTGTCTTAAATTATATCTGTGGATGCCGGAATTAAGCATTTATGAGCAATAAATTGTCTGATCAAACATGAGCATCTGTAGCAACCTGCTGGGGAAAAAAAAATATTCAATGTTTGTAAAATTAGAAAACTAAAGAAAAAATCAACAGCAGTAAGCTCAGCAGGGACAAGAAGTGTTAATTCTGTGTTGGTAAATCAGAACTACAAGAAAACTGAAAATAAATAAAAATGCAAATTGAAAGTTACAAAAAAGCACAATTAAAAGGAGTAGCTGACATACTTTCCTGTATCAGAAGGGAATGTAATTATAATTACAAAATAGGCTTTTCTAATATTTTTTGCATCAGTCTTTTTTGTGGTTTTTTTTTTAGTGTATTATAAAATCTGGATAAATATTACAATCTCTCCAGTAAACCAATGTCTTATTATTTAGTCTTAAAGACATGAGGTGAAGAAAGACTTACAAAAGCTCCAGCTTACAAAACAAGATAATTTTTTTCTTTCTAATGGGATAAAGAAAGAGTATTCCAGTAAATGGTGCATTTGCCAGCATCAGGAATGGTGAGTAGCTATATCTGACCTAAGTTTAAACAAGATAGCTCTGGTGGTGTGTGTAAGGAAGAGGGGCACCACGCTGCTGCAGTGTGCTCAGCTCCTGCCTCAGCCAGCTCTGGAACGGTGAGTTTTCCCCAGGAACAAGCAGCAATTTGCTCTGTCCGTCCCCACCAGCATTAGTGGCTGAACAGCACACATCAAGGAGGGGTGAAGGGCCCAGAGGTGATCACCAGCTCAGTGTGAACATAATAATGCCATTTTCCAAAGACTCCCATTTACAATCCCTCCTCTCTTTAATACAGACTGTGTTGGTTTAATGATGAGTGAGCTTCTTTTGATGCTGTTTAGGTAAGTAACAGACTAACATTGCCTGTTCCAATGGGGAAAAAAAATTAAAAAGACAAAAAAAAAAGATAAATTTTGCTCCCTGACTTAAATATTAGATGCCTGTAGTCACCTGATCATGTTCACAAAACACCTGACCTCCTTCCTAAAAATTGACTAAAAGTAGCAAAATACCTCTCCCCTAGCTATCATCCCTTTAATAATTCTGCAGAATTAGGCTGAATATGCTGATTATTTTCCATGTGCATTAATCATGGCCAAATTGTGCCAGAGAAGGGAAATGTGCAGCCTGCTGTTCCCTCTCAGCACCCTCCTCTCACCCTGCTCTCAGAATAGTCTCACCCTGGAGGGCATCCTGCCAGTGTGATTAACAGTGTGAAATGGGGAAGAGAAGGAGATGGGAAGATGAAGGAATAAGACCTTTCCTTAGAACTTAGACATAGTTTTTGGTTTATCAGAGTAAGTCAGCAAAACCTTGAGAGGATCCTGCACTTGCAGCCATGAGCTTCCTCAATCCAGACAAGTGCATGATCAACTGCTGTCACCTCCTGCAGTCTTATTCCAGTCCCTATCCAGAGCCCCACTCCAAACTTGCAGGTCCAAACATCAGGCACTTGAGAAATGCCTACCAAGCTTTTAACTTTTTTCTGATGTGGATGTGCTTATTAAAATATTCAGTAAAGGCTTAATAAATTATGAAGAGCTACAAATGGTCAGCCTATTGCAGCAGATTTTGATTAAGCCTACCAGGACAAAAGGTAGGAGGAAAGCATGGTTTTCCCTTCTTGACCAGACTTTTCTCTCCAACTTTGCAACTTTACAGAGCAAGCATTAGCCTCGAGCTAGCCAGGAGGTTCCCTTCACCATCAACCAAAAGAAAGTACATGCTTAGGATGATTCCATTTGCCTTAATTCAGGCATCCAAAGAGGCTGAATCAATCGAGTCCTGTATCCACTGGTCACAGCACCAAAGAGGTTCCTAGACCACCTTCTGGGAAGCCTTGGAAGACCATCACCTGCTTGGCCTGTATTCTGGAGACAAAATGAAACTGCATGTGTCTAATTTGGAGCTGTGAATGTCACATTTCAGGCTTGATTTGGCCATCACTGCACTCTGCAGGGAGGTAGCTTCTGCTACCAAGCAAAGAAAGAAGCACAAGCTCTGATCCTCAGCCTGCAAACTCCTCCAAAGAGGATCCCTGCTGTTGGCTCTCCTCCACAGCAGCTGCTGCTGCATTAGAAGAATAGGTTCTGCCAAGAAGATTTTTCCATTTTCCTTTTCTTTTGCCAAAATCCTTGAGGGAACTGTCACTTTTTTTTTTTAAAATTGCATCCAAAAGAGAGCAAATATGAAGTGGAGATGGCCTGGCAGAAGGGTTGGGTGACAAGGCCAGGAAGCAAGCAGTGCTGGGCTATTTCCAGATCCACTGCGGTCATGCCACACATTAATAAGCTGCGACAGGCACAAAGATGGGCAAACATTTGCCCTCAAAGCCAGCTGCTTCATAGATAGATACAGTCATTGAAAATCTCAGGAGCATTTTTCTGGTCCCTATCTGTGCAGAGCAAGAGTAGCCAGTAGGGACCCAGAAGAAAGGAAAGACAGAGTTTAAATAAAAGGCCTTCAAAGGCTCTTAAATGCAGCTAAGTATGCAGAAACACACACACATTTCATGTACCAGGGCAAAAGGGTTAAGATATCAGCACATCAGAGCACTTAGTACACAATGCCTGGGTTCTTTCCAGCCCAGAAATCCAGATCCTCATAAGTCTTTGCACAGGAGGTTCACATTCTGCATTATAGCTGATTAATGCTATAAGGGCTGCATCCAATACCTGCCGAAAACTTTGCAGTGTGAGGTGGATCAGGCCAGCAGCAGGCATGCAACATGGCCCGAAATCTGCACTTTGCAATGGTTTTGTTCTCTGCAAATAGAGATGTGCAGCAATCTGCTGTGACAGCAGGTGGCTTCAGGAGTACTTACTGAAAGATGGATTTTCCTCCCTGTCATGCCCAGAGCAACACATTTGGGCAAAACAAAGTGATCACAAAAAATTACAGTGACAGAACTAAAATGTGTCACAAGAAAAACACCTTCTGATGTTGTCTTGTTGGTTTTGTGGGGAGCAACCCAGTTGGGTTATGAAAAGCTCACAGCACTCCCGTTAGTTATTTAATGAGCTTAAAACAACACAAATAAATACTGCATCTTTTTCTCTGTGATAGAGATCAGGCATCAGTTTGGCTGAAAGAGCTCTTCTCTTTAGTAACAAGGACTTCTCTTGAAGCCATCTAGCTTGCAGGTCATAAAATGTTCCAGCTTAGAGGACCTATCCAGATCCCATGAAGGGTAATGTGTTCCTGGGCAAGTTGTCTTGGAGACAAGCCTACCAGGCAATGGCAAAGAAGATGCTCTGAGTTGGCAAGACGAGGAGCTTGCTCGCTACCCCCAGCCCAAGGGACCTGGTATACTTGACTGCCCAGTCCCTCCTGTGCCACCTTATAGCTCTGTTGGCCTTAGACATCATAACAAAGGATTTGTGTAATGAGCTAACAAAGGTGATAACAGTCAAGGCCCCTAGAAACCCTCTAGGGAAATTCAGCTGACACCTTCTGACCCCTTCTCCATTAGATCATGCATTGCTGACTCCTGATGTGATCTTGACCTCTTGTTCCCACCGTGATGTCATCTACATTTTCACACAGGCAGAGGCAGATGAACTGAATCCCATCAAGCAGATCCAAGAGAAGATTTTCCCTCCAGAGATGTACTTTGTTCCATTCTTAGGGAACAAAGCCCAGTGCTACCTGATGTAAACATTCTGCAGGCTGATGGCCTCAGTGTCTCCTCGTCACTGTATTCTCCACAGACCCTGGTCATAAAGGTAACAGGCAGACCTTTCCCTGACATATATTAGAAAGATGAGGTGAAGCCACCAGGCAGGGCAGGAGAAGTGTGCACTCTGTGGGGTGCATGTTCCTGTACTGCTGCCCGAGGTAGAGTGCCCAGTACATTTAAAAAAAATACATTCACATTTGTCAGCTCCAAAGGAAAAAAAATCCTCCTATAAGCTTACTGAAGAAGGGCCAGAAGAGTGCTGGATCACTGCTTGGAAAGGGCAAAGTTAGAGCAGAGCTTAATACTAGATTAGTGAGAACTTTAGATGGAAAACACTCTGAAACTCCTTGTATGCTGTCCGCGTTAGTACCGAAGGGTACCCTGAAGGTTTTCAATCATTCACAGGGTTTTGGCACCAGCACTGATGTTTGCATCCTGAACTCACTTTGAACACAGTGTTCCCAGCAGCCGCTGCAGCTATTGGCTTAAGAACAAAACTCCCTGAGAATCTGAGGCAAAGACGTATGTGAAAAGGAGAGAAACCTGCCCCATTGCTTCCGCAGGATTTGTGGGAACAGCACAGTGGAAAGGCAAGGATGGCAAAAAAAGGGCCTTAAATAGTTGTACAGAAAGACAGCTCTGATACTCAGCTTCTCTCTTGCAAGGACCATTCCTTATTCTCCCCCATGCCTTGATATTCTTCCTGCTCCTGCTTAAATAATAAAATAAAATTAAATTCATCCCAGAAGTTAACAGTGTGTGACTCCTTTCTGTGTGTCAACACCATTGCTTCTGGGAAACCATGACCATCCACGTGCCGTTCTCCTGTTTCTTAGAAGATCTTACACACTTTCAAAAATCTTCCCAGAACTATGACTGAAGATGGTTGCCAACATGGTAAACTGTGAATCTGCAATTCAGCAGCCCATGGGCAAATGCTACTCATTTGCATCCACATTTCCCTCCAAAGCTGCCGGCTTTGGATTCTGCACAGCCTGGTTGCCTGCCTGCTCTGCTCTGAGAGCCTGCAAACACACCTCATGCCTCCAGTGAGAGGTCCCCATCCCTCCTCCTCTGAAATGACAGGCTGCATTAGACCGTTCAGAATCACATTTGGTTCTCATTTTCCAACAGACATCCAAGATAATATTTTTAGAAGAAGCTATATTGGTATTTGCAAAAAATAGCCTTCTTTGCTTTTATCCCAAATGGGGTCTTTTCCAAGTTTCTTTTCCTACTTTAGTCATATCTCTAAAGCCGTTCACATTAAACAATCCAGTCCTGGGATTGCATTAATCAGACTCTTTTTGGGCTCCTATCGCATGTGCCTTTCTCTCCGTCACGAGGCAAAAATACAATCAGCTCAGCCATAACCTAATTCTCTTCCCCAGCAGAGAAAGACCCAATCTTAGGGCCCTATATGGGTGACAACAGGTTAACTCAGCATTTGCATGTGCCACTGAGGTCTGTGCATCCAGAGGAGCAGCTTCCCAAGACCTGCTGACCACTGCAGAGACCCTGCCCCTACTGGTCCCTCGCAGGCTGACACCCTGGTACAATCCACCAAATGGAAAGCAGAGCCACCAACATGGGCTGGCTTTGCCAGGTGCTGACCTGCCCATAGAAACAAAGACAGGTTTGGCTGGGTGGGTTTTTTATCAGATTTCTAGAAAAAGGACCTGGGTTTTATGAGGTGTTGCAGCACTGTTCAGAGGCAAGGTGAGCCTGGGATGCTGGTGTCTGCAGATGGGCTGGTGCTGAGCTGTGAGCAACATGCAGCCACAGGAACAGGAGAGCAAAGGCAGGGAGCTCCAGGACCTGGATCCTTCCCCAGGTGTCTGCAGGTGTCCCTCTGGCAATGGTGGGAGCACTGGTGATGCACCTACCCCAAGCGAAGACCATCGACGTGGCCCCCAGAAAGCCTCAAGTCAGGGCTCCCTTCCCCATAGCCAGCAGGGTGCAGATCTGTCTTTCCTGGGCAGTTGTGGAGAGCACGGCCCCATGAGCCCACACAGACCACGGATGCCCTTCTTCACGCACCAAGATGTTGTGTTCCTGCTGGCAAGAAACCAAAAGGGAAACCATGCCTCACCCTAAAGACACTAGAGGACACAGAGATCAATTGCCACCACACCAAACACGCAGGCAGCAATGCCCCCCATCCCAAATCAGTCCCTGAGAACCACAGTGGGATAAGCAAGGGGGTGGGCATGCTGCCCACACAGCATGAAACCCCTCAAGAGGTCCTCAACACAGGTCCAGCTTACCTTCTGCCAAAAAGCTGGCCCAGCACTGCTTTATACCAAGCTGAATGAGATCAGCTTTCTGGTCCTGTTAAGCTTCATCAGCTGGCCCATGCTGAATTTTTTAACACCATCTTTTATGAATCTACCACAGCTTTTTTCACTTGACCTCTAGCAAGTGACTTAACCACTCTGAATGGATGCATTAGCTTCACCCCCACACAGTGATGCTGGTGGTGATGAGAGGGACAAGCCACTACTCTGCTATTGCTCCTGCAAGGTTTCAGATGCCAGTAGACCAGCATGGCCTACTAGATAACTAGAGCACTGGATGTACTGTCATGCTTAATGGGAGGTCTTCTCTAAAAATACAGATTGTATTTCTAAGTTATGACAACACTTTTATTTAGAAAACTCCTGCTAGGATATCAGACACACTTTTAAAACAAGCTAAGTGTACTCAAAAGCACTGAAAGGAACATATCTGCAGTCCGGCCCTTCAATTGTCTATCATCACCCACTGCTAGCTCTCTGGGTACACGACCAGGGTTGTCCACAGTGCTGCACCACCAGGAGAGAAGACACCTGCTCAAGAAACCTCAGGTCCCTTAAGTGGATTGCAAGCTACTCTGAAGTCCTGTCCCACCACCAAGAGATGTGTCAGAAAGCCACCTCATGCTTCAGGTGGCTGGAGAGAGCCCACAACTGACCATGTCTGTGAATCCAACATGTTTTAACCTGCATGAAAAATTCTGAATAATTTAAATAAGTAACCTTGTGCTAACAAATGAAATCATATCTACTCCTGAAGGAACAGAGTGGACTTACTTGTCACTCTATATTATAAACCAATGTCAGGCTCTTACAGGTAAAGAAGGGCACTGCAATATTGATATCTGGATTTGGTTTGTAAATGCAACATGAACTCCTCTCTCTTCTTTATGAATTAGATCAAACCCTGCAAGCATGCAGATGGGCAGGGCCTTGAGCTCCAAGCAGATACTTGGTTTGAACAAGCCAAGGATCCTTTTTTCAATTTCCACTCATTGGCAGGTGGATTTTGGCAAACAAGACTACTTCTCATTAAGTATCTGCCTCCAAGGCCAAGCTTTCTGATTCCTGATAGCTACATATGGAGGCTCGAGCAGGGGAAAGGGGTGACGAAGGCAGAGCAAGGTCTTAAGACTTCCAAAGTTGATAAACTACCTACAAAAAAGGCCAAGCCCCATCCAAAGTAGAGTTGTAGAGAGCCACAGAGGGAGAGGCAAAGCCCATTTTTACAGAGAAATAATAGATAATAAATAATCCAACCAGCACAAACTGACTGGCATGATATGTGAGAGGGCTGCAAGTGGCCCGTGTCTAATGTACTTGAAGTTCATGATGAAATTCCAAATATTCTCATTTATCACTGGTCTGTTCAAACTGTGCTGCAAGCAAAAAGATGAGAGCTGAGAGCCTGGTTTTGCTGTGGCTTTCTTCTTCAGGTGTGACAAAAAGGGAAATGCCAGCTTCATTAACTTCTATTATGTTTGGTTCCCCAGTTAAGCCACCACCACCTGTGCAGAGCACAAGCCCAGCAAAGCACCAGGCTAAGCCCTGCAGCTCCTGCAGGCAGGTTGCTTCCTCCCTGCCAAAGCCAGGACAGGATCTCAGCTGCTTACTGCAATAGCATCTGCCTCTGCCCCAGTCAGCAGCACCACGGGTGGTGTACAGACCAGCCAAGCACCCCGGCCCCACTCCCCTAAGAGCGCTGGGGGCAGACATCATTGCCCCTCAGCATCAATGTCAGAGAAGATCCGACTCAGCACAAGGATAGGGTTCACCTGCTACACACAGAGACCACGCTTCCTCATGTCTTTCACTGCCTGTGACTGTAGAATCAGAGAACTGTTTAGGTTGGAAAAGCCCTTCAAGATCATCGAGTCCAAACATTAACCCAGCACTGCAAACTCACCACTAAACCATGTCACTGAGCACCACATCTACGTGTCTTTCACACACCACCAGGGATGGTGACTCAACCACTTCCCTGGGCAGCCTGTTCCAGTGCTTAAAAACCCTTTTGATGAAGAAATTTTTCCAGCTATCTAATGCAAACTTCCCCTGGCACAGCTTGAGATTGTTTCCTCTTGTCCTATCACTTGTTACTTGGAAAAAGAGACCAACACCCGTCTCACTACAAACTCCTTTCAGGGAGCTGTAGAAAGCGATGAGGCTCCCCAAAGCCTCCTTTTCTCCAGGCTAAACAACAACCCCAGTTCTCTTAGCTGTACTTCTATGTCCCACACGTTGCCACCGACCACATCACCTCCTCTTGCAGCACGAAGCTGTCTCCTTCTCCCTCGGGAAGGTGAGGTTGCCTCCCAGTGGCTCCAGTTCACGGTTGCTCTTGTGATTTACAAAGCACTTCACGCTTCCACACAACGTGCTCCACGTGTGTAGGCTCCTCTGCAGCTGGACTTCAGCCATGGGATGCACTGAGCCAGGCAAAGACCTTCCCTCCTCACTGCAAAAGCAAATGCTTCATGATAGAAGCACAGATTGAAAGACACTGGCACGGGTACTACCATAAAAGGATTTAAGTCCTAAATCCTCAAACTGATATGGCTTTAATGAGGAGGACAAGCGTGGAATTCCTGAGCCCCGTGCCCTTCTCCAGCATGCAACTCACACTAAGTTACGGTGCCTAAAGCACCAATGGACACTCAGCAAACCAGGCCCAGCTCCCAGCAGAGCCTGGGAATGGCAGTCCCACCTCAGCTCCGTGAGGGGTGCACGGGGGCACCAGCCTGCACAAGTGGTGAGGAATTAGCTGCCTTCCTTCAGGCCAGATGCCATTTTTCTACAAATTTTCTTCTTCAGGAGGTGGGACGTTATTACTTTGCATTAAGCAATACTGTTTGCTTCCCAGTTTGTGTTTGCCTGCCGTAAAAAATGAGAGGTGTGGAAGAAAACCCTTCCCCATGAAGCCTCTTTCCCAGCTGAAGACGAGCGCGGCAGGAGAACAGGGATGACAACCCACACTGAAGTGGTATGTGAAGTCCCAGTGAGTCGTGGCTGAATAAGCCCAGGGGAAGGACAACCACGTTCCTGTGCACACTGACAAAGAGACGAGACCCAGAGTAATTTAATTCCTATCCACTGATGATGATGCTCCCATGCAGCTCTGGCCTTTGAACACTCTCTGGCATTCAGATGTGTTAGCTTTACTGCCCACATAAACCTCCACTGGGGCTGTTATCTGGGGGGACGAGGGAGCTAAATATTTCATTTCAGTCTATTTCATCAAATATTTAATCTATTTAATATTAATTAAATCTTGATCTGAATAAACAACAGCTAAAAATTCACCTCTTTCTCCAAACATCTGATAACTTGAACATGCCAGCTTATGCCATCCCAATGGAGATAGTAATTAATAAGGGAGGGATCCTATCTTTGTATTCCCAGTTGCTGGAATTGCTGTGGTGGGTTTTTGGCCTCCTCTAGCCTTTTAGGCTGATTTTTTTCTTACAGACATATGTACTGTAGCATCATCTGGCTTATACCAACTATTTCTACACCCTCCTTTGCTGTCCCTCATTTTCCACGGACTTATATCCCTACAGCTGTATGTCCTCATCCCACTCCCAGGCACTGTTACATCCTCAGCAGCAGGAGTCCATGTAGCTAAGATGGTGAGAAAAGCTCTTTCACCACGGGGAAATAAAACTCCAGCCCCTCATGGGCAGATGTGGCCAGTGTGAATCGCTTCCCAGTGCCTGGCCCTCCCTCCTGATGTAGCTGCATGTCTCAGATCATCACCCAGCAGCACAACCAGAAAAAGGCATTTCTGGGGATGATGAGCATCAGCTACAATAGGAGCAGATCATTTCCCCTGCACAGGATTTAAGCCAATTATCACTGGGCTATAAAGGCAGCTACCACCCTTGCCTCTGCCACTATGACCATCTTATTTTACTACAGGAAACGCTATTTGGACCAAACCCCATTCATCCCAGTCAGCCCAGCCAGAACACATCTTCTAATCAGCCCAAAGAGAGCCAACAGTGATGAAAGACTGCCCTACATGGCCCACTACTTACCTTGCTTTCCTCAGTGCATGCCTGACTTGGCAGAGCAGCATTTAGCTTTTCTTTTCCTCTCCGCTGCACTGTTTTAAAAACATCTCACCCAAATGCTGACCAGTGTTGATGAAAGTAATTATACTGTGTTTCAAAAATAGATGTATCTTCACTATCCTGAGACAGCAACGCCAAAGACTCTATGATGGTAAATTTTTCAATGTAAGCAAGTCAGATTATTCCATTTAAACTGACCACTTTAACTCTTTTGGCCCCAGAAATTTTTGAGGCTGGCTTAAAAGCCACAAGATGTTTTGAACATACTAAATATAGGGTTGCTTTTAACTGACTCTGAAGTTTAAATCTTTGGTTTGTGCTTAAGTTACAGGTCAAACCCCTAAGCAAGAGAAACAAAGGGATTCCATTCTCTTCTCCTGTCAGCCACTTGGCTGACTTGGGTCATGGTGCTGGGGATGCTCTGTAGAAATGTGTCCTGTCTGGGTGACAGCACAGCAGAGCTGATGAATGCAGAGAGCTGGGTTTGTGCTGTGGCAGGGCTGCAAAGAGCCAGGCACAGCTGTGCCTAAATTAACAGGAAGCTCATTCTAGCAAACTTTGTTCAAAGAGCCGTTTCAGGTCAAATATCTGCATCGTGACACCAAGAACAAACTCAGCTTTACATGGAGATGCTTTATCACCCGATTACCCAGGACTGTGTAGTAAAGTTGGCAGTGCTGGGTTAATGGTTGGACTTGATGATCTTTAAGGTCTTTTCCAACCTAAATGCTTCTGTAATTCTATGATTGTGGGGATAACTGCTAGGAGACGGGAAGCTCTGCCAGTGTGTAGGTCAGCACCACATCAGCTGAGCTCTGTAGGTCTGCCACACTCAGGGTCTAACCCTGCACAGTTTGGTCTGCAATATGAATATTTTGTCCAAATTCTCCTGATGGCAAAAACTATCCTGGTAATAAAAGGGCAGAATTTAGCATTCCACTCTTAAAAAAA
>NW_008585088.1:46051-53419 GCF_000691845.1 Merops nubicus
AAAAAAAAAAAAAAAAAAAAAAAAAAAAAAAGTTTAGTCAATTCAGAAAAGCAGAATGTTGGATACAGTGCCTTAAATATTTATCTATAAATTTATTTTATTTATTTTTTTTAGTCAGGGAATTGTTCAGTAGCATCTTAAGGTTTCAATCCTCAGATGAAGGCTTTGCAGCAGCTCCGCATGTGCAGATGAGGGCAATGCAGCCTTCACCAGGAATTATTTTATCAGAGATATCCAGTGGTGGGAAGTTGTTTTTTTTTTCCCCTGTGGAAAGCAATCGAAAAACAAACAGAGAAAGGGCCAAAAAGTCACCGTCCAGCAAAACACAACAGTTTCAATCAGCAAAGGAGCAATCAATTCTTTCATGTAGCAGCTGATTGAAAACAAATGCTTCTCATCCCTGGGGGCAAACCCTGTGGCAGGTCAGGAGGACCACAAGGCTGCTCCTGCAAATGCAACGCCCCAGGCTGTGCCCAAACCAGTATGGGCCAAAGGCTGCAAGCCTAGCTGGAGAGCAAGGATGTTTAGATAAGCTCATCTCACCTCCTGACAAACTCTACTTAGCTGTTGGCTTTTGACTCAAGCACATTTTTGAAAGCCATCCAGACCTCCCAATGGAGAGTATCACTTGAAGGGAAACACATGTCGGTGGAATTTCTCCATCAGTGCAAAAGGCACTGCTGGCCCCAGGAAATCCCCAAATGCCCAGTGACCCCTGAACCTCCTGGGAAAGGTCCTTGCTCCTCCCTAATCCCTAAAATCTGCCACAGGTCACTCTCAGACCCACAGAGGGACAGCAGGACCTTAGATCTAAGCCAGCACAGACAACCTCCCCTAATCTGGCCGCTATGGAGTTGAACATTGCACTAACAAACTAAGCCAGAGGCAGCTTAAGGAGTTCTAAAACAATCTGAGCCAGCTGATTTACACATTTACTGATAGACATCTATGCTCAAGTGAGGGAGATGCCTACTGCTCCTTTTCATGGCTTGTCCTATTGCCCCTTTGTTGCACTTGGGTGCTGAGACCCATCTTGTGTCTCTGTAGACCTGGCTGTGAGATGTTCTCCTCACACACTGGTGGTTCCCTCTGGAAAATAAGCACTCCTAGGGGACAACTCAAGCAACCAAGAAGGCCTCTTCAGAAGGAAGGGATGTTGAATGACCAGCTCAAGCATCAGCATCTCTACTCAACCTCACAACATCCCCTGCCTCACAACAGCAGATTTCCTTTTCTGCTTGCAACAAACAAACCTCCCTATGGCAGGTCAGGAGGACCACAAGGCTGCTCCTGCAAATGCAACGCCCCAGCCATGGTCCAACCCAAGGAAGGCACATTCTATGGTGCACTCACTGCCCTGCTCACCACCCTCTATGCAGTCTCGAGGACGTTTGGGAGCATGTTGTGGCCTTGGGCAGCACTGCTGCAGTGTGACCCCCAGCTGGAATTTCACCTAGACTTCCCAGGGCTCAGGCTACAACTCCTTATGTTCACAGAGGGGTCAGGATCCAGTCCTGGAGCATTTGTGACCTGAGTACTAATGGCTAATGCAGGGGGTGGGCTCATCCCTAACCCTGCTCTCTCTTCATTTCTACAGCTTGGGATAAGGCACAGCAATTGCAGCTACAAATATTTAACAGGTCACAGAGATGTTCCTATAAACCAGCTGCAAAGAGTGGTTCATATCAGAAATAGTGAGATGGCTCCAAGTGTAGCTGCCTGTCAGGGCACCAGCTCTAAGAAAGGAGCAATCTAGGCAGACTTTAAACCTTTCCAGTGGTGGAAGAACAGGGAATGTTAAGAAATGAAATAAAACACAGAGCTTCAGCTGGTGAGACCTACACCAGCAGCAAGGCCAGCCACCCAACCCTCAGGGAAGTCCCAGGGTATCGGGCCCAGCTCCCTGTAGGCAAGGGGATGTTGGTTGGGACTGGGGCACTTACAGCCTGGGACAGCTGATGGACATGGGCTGAGATCCACAGAGGCTCACCCAGGCCCGGGAAACTCATTTTTGTGTGACCAGAATGATTCAGGACAAGTCCATCCTTCACTGGAATGTTGTGGAGACACTCCTTTGTGTGACCTGCTCCTTATCTGCCAGAGAAATGGGACCAAAACCCCACAGAAATAAATGAGTGTGTCCATAGGCTGAGGGGTCAAGGACAAGCACTAGGCAGGCAGTTACTGGTCTCTGCCAGGGCAACCCTGCTGCTCATGTAGCTCGCCCTAGGGACGTCTTAGGACACTCGCCACACCAGATCACCTCACTTGGGTCCCTCCTGCACGTCCATGAGCGGGCACCTTTGGGCTGTCCTCAGGAGTCCCCACACAAGGGGTGGGGTGCAGGTTCCCCACACACAGAAGAGCTGTGGAGAAACCCCCCACGGGGCAAAGCTGTCCCAGGCATCTCTGTTTGCTGTGCCAGCCCAGAGGGCTCCCACTCCACTGGGGAGGCAGCTCCCCCTCCTCACCTCTGCACCATTAACCTTTCATCCCTGAAATAAAAGGTTATAAAAAACAACCAAAGTCCATTACATCCCCTAACGTGTCATTTGCATGGGAATGAGCTGGGAGCAATGAGGCAGCTTTCTCCTGCCAGGGAGGGACTTGCAAGGGGGGAGGAGAAGACACAGACATCAGGACCAGACAAGGGCAGTGGGACTCAGCCCCACAGTGACACGGGGCAGACACAGAGGTGAGCAGAGCTGGACACAGCCATGGCAGAGCCAGAGGGAGCATCTCAGTGAAGCCCACAGCAACATGACCTCAGGCTCTGAGGCAGCAGGGCCAGCCCTCATCTACCAAAGGGAAGTACTTCTAGTTGTGATGGAAAATTCGACATTTCAGCTCTGCAAAGATTCACTAACTGAAAGCCTACCAATGCAGCAGTCCCCTAGCCCCAAATCCATCAAAATACTCTGCTGTCTGTAGTAAAGGTTTGGCCACGGGGACATCAGCCAGCCAGAGGGATGGGGCAAGAGTAACTGATAGTTGCCAAATTACCTCCTGCCCCACGGGGTCTGCTTTGTAAAACCCTCCAAGGCCAACAGGACCAGCTGAGTCCAGAGGACAGACAGCAACATGCTCTGCCCAGATCAAGCCCTCCTCCTGGCCTGCCAAGGCCACCATGAGGTGACCAAGATGTTCCTTCCTTGGCCATCATTGGCTGCCCTGCACCCAGCAGTGACGCTGCTTGCTAGCCCTGGTCCACTTCCCAGCTTGCCAGGCACCTCCAACTGCAACCTTGGTGGCAGTGGCAGAGTGGGGCCACGAGACCAGCAGCTCCAGCACTGGTCTCCAGTCACTTACTGTCTCACCAAAGAAGCAGCAGAGCAGGGAAACAGGGCGACTCCAGGCACCCCAACAGTTGGAATACCAGGAGGCAAAGCTCACAAATGGTTACACATGCTCCTAGGCAAAAAGGAAGCACACAATGAAGCACTCGCAGCATTAGCACCTCCTGTCCCCCTTACCTTTGGGGCTAACAGGCACTCATAGCTAAGAAGGAGCCCGGCTGAAGCCAATGGCAAGTAGACCCCAGTATCCTCAGGGAGGCAAGTAGCCACACAGAAGCAGCACTTCATTTGGTGGTTGAATGATCCCACATCACTCCCTTGCAGGAGGGTCTCAGCAGTGCTGGCATAAGGGCAAGCAAGCCCAGGGACCTGGAAAGAGAGCCCCACGCAGATGGACAGTCCTGCACGTATCAAGAAATATTGCCTTCCAGACTAATCATTTCTAATCCCATCTGCAACCTAATTATTAAAAACCTTCTCAACCCAACAGCTGTAGATGCTGCACCAGCCAGGCACCCCCAGCAGCAGTGCCAGGCTGCATCTCCAGGGAGCACATCACACCCTGAAACCCTAAACTCGTTCTGTAAGAAACACGTGAATGCTCTTACTGTGGCATGAAAGGGGGGGAAAGACCCAGGAAATGACAAAGACTCATTTGTTATTATGCCAGTGCACAATGAACTGAGCCATTGTTCCCTACCTGGGGTAACAATGCCTTTCAGAAAGTATGAGTGCTTTTCCCAGTGTGTTCCCTAAAAAATGTCAAGACCAAAGCTGCTGGAGGATCGGTGAACAGCTGGAAAAAAAACAGCAAACAAAACAACTAACGGATTATGCAGAGGGTTTTCACACTTGATCTGTAAATGCTCTTTTATTTAATAAAAATAATCATCCATTATAGCAACTTCTGCTCATGTTATTTTTTGTTGGTTGGTTTGGGGTTTTGTTTTTTTTTTTTTTTTACATTAAAGCATAGTTTATTTTCTTTCCTCACCTCTTGTGGATTCAATTCTGAAAATGCAAGTGAATGTAAACATTGCTCTCCTGGTCCCAAGACGCATCTGGGGACCCTCGGAGTTAATTACAAAGTCAAAAGAGAGAGCAAAATCACTTCCCAAAAGTAAAAAGGTTTTTTTTTAAAAGTCTCTTCCTGTGCACTGTATGACTCCAGAGAAGACAAATTCATCTTGTACATGAGACTTACACAAACTTTGCTCTCTCCGAACAATTTCTATGACTTGTCAGTATTTGATACAGCTGTTTTCATAATATTAGAAGGCTTGCAGACATTTATTGTGGTAAATGAAAATTTTTTCCTTTTAATCTTCTCCAGAAATTTCTTCATGGCACAAAGATGTTAGATTTGTTCTGTCCATTTTTGCATTTTATTTTTTTAGCAGAAAGACATTTCAGGAAAGCAGTGTAAACGCAGTATTAACTTGCTCTCCTGTTCCCATCTTATGATATTTACACATTTCTTTTTTAAAAAACAAAATAAAACAAAACAAAAACCACCGTAATTACACTATAAAATACTGGGAAAATCTATCAGTTAAGTTTCCCAGTCCAGCGTTTTGCCCTGTATAAGACTGAAGGAGTGATGTTCTTGTATTTCCTAGGGATGACAAGACTGGCAGATTAAAAACTCAGCTCTTCTCCCTTAATTCAGAAACATGGAACAGTCCCTGCACACAAACACCCTCTTCTTCTGCAGGAAATTTGGCAGGAGTTAAACTGCCACAAATCAATACAAACGAGATAAGGTGATACATGGAGCCCTGCTGTTTGTTTTGAAATGTTATCTATTTACAGTTGGAGGCGGGGAATCAAGTTACCATCAGACACCTTTCGGTGCTACGTTGTGCCATAATATCAACCGAACTTTACTCATGGGGAGCTTGGCCAGGTCCCAAGCCTCACATTCACAAGGAAAAACCTGCCACTCCATCACCCAGGATGTCCCTGCCTGCACAACAAAGCCACCGCTCCGCCAGGGTCTGCTGTAATGAGTACCGAGCAGGCAGTCACCATCTCAGTTGTGCTATACCACAGGCAACACAGGCGTTAAACACCGTCAGTGCGATACAAAAAATACCAACAAAGACAGC
The DNA here is from genome assembly GCF_000691845.1 of Merops nubicus. NCBI lineage: Eukaryota > Metazoa > Chordata > Aves > Coraciiformes > Meropidae > Merops > Merops nubicus. Next base: position 51,456 of record NW_008585088.1, read on the forward strand.
CACTCTGGTGAGGTCTGTGACTTAAGCTTTTAAGCCAAAAAAAAAAAAAAAAGACAGACAGGACATAGGAAATTTTGGTAACGTTATCAAACTGTCAGGTGGGGGGAATGGCTCTAGTTGTTCAGCGGTTTTGGGTGAGGGGGGTTTCAGGGAGCAGGAAGGGAGGGACTTTTAAGATATCAAAGATAACTAAAGCATTCACAGTTTCAAAGCTGCTTGCCTTACAAAAACTAAGACATTCAAATTCAGGGATACAACACTGTATTTTACAAGAGGGTTAAAATTAATTACAGTTACAACAAGGAAAAAAAAAAAAAGATATTACAAAATAAACCAGCCAACACCTCTAGGGTGGCATACTCCCTCTTTGTTGTTCATTTCACAGAGCTGCACATCGCTTGCCTTTAAAGAGTCAAACTGAGCAGTCATGAAAACATCCACTGAGAGACTCTGGCAAGAGAAAACAAAACAAAACAAAACAATAAAAAAATCCCTAACAAACTAAACCAAGCAAGTCAAAGGCCATCCTCCCCTGGAAAGCCAAATGCCACGGCTCGGACTTCCACTTGCCTGCTGCTCCTCACTGCTGCTGCCCGGCGTTTCCACGGGCTCATCTCAGCTTTTAAAGGCTTCCTGCTCACAAGCTGAAGGAAACCATTCCATGCAAGCACAGCCTATGAGAGCCAAATTTACTCTCCTACAAAGTCGTGAATTAGTTCTGCCCATAGCAAAGGGTGCTTCAAACAATCCTTTTCCTCTCTATCCTGCAGAGGATCCTTTTGAAGGCCCGTCTGAAGTCATGGTTGAAAATGGTATAGATGACTGGGTTCAAGGAGCTATTGCAGTAACCGAACCAGAAGAAGAACTTGAAGAGGGTGTCGGGCACAGAGCAGCTCTTGCAAACGGCCATCAGCGTGTAAGTGAAGAAGAAGGGGAACCAGCAGATGACAAATACCCCAATCACCACCGCCAGCACAAAGGTGAAGCGCTTCTCCCGATTCTGCCTGCCCCTCCACCGGGACCCTTTGGTGTTCCTCTCCTCCTCTGCCTTCCTGGGCAAACTGTCCCCAGGCTTAATCTGGCTCAGCTTAGTCTTGGTCTTTCCCTTTGATGGTCTCTCTGACTTCTTACACTGGTTGTTCTCCTGGTGTTCAGAGGAAGACGTCTCCTCCATGTCTATGCCGTTGACCTCTCCCTCCTGCCCACCACCACCTCCTGCTGCCTTCTCCCCATTAAGCTGTGCTGTGGCTGGCAGGTCCTCCTTGTCGGTCAAGCCGTTCTCCCTCTTCTCTGGGCGCTCTGCCCGCTTGTTCGGTGGCACCCTGGTTCGCCGCTTGGCTATCTGGTAGATGCGCATGTAGACCAGGATCATGATGAGGCAGGGGGCAAAGAAAGAGCCAATGCTAGAGGAGATGATGTACCACTTCTCATCGTTGATCTTGCACCCTGCCACCCCCTGGTCAGCTTGCTGCCCGCTCTTCTTCTCAATGGAGATTAGTGGTGGGAAGGAAATGACGGCCGAGATGACCCAGACGATGAAGATGATGCACTTGATGCGACGTGGGGTACGCTTGAGGTTGTACTCGATGGCTTGTGTGATGGACCAGTAACGGTCCAGGCTGATGGCACATAAGTGCACAATGGAGGAGGTGCAGAACAGCACATCCAAGGCCAGGTAGATCTCACACCAGACTTTGCCGAAGTACCAGTACCCCATCACCTCATTCGCCAGGGAGAAGGGGATGACCAGCGTGGCCACCAGGATGTCGGCCGAAGCTAAGGATACCAGGAAGAGGTTCTGGGGGGCCTTGAGCGCCCGGCTGGTGAAGACGGCAATGATGACCAGGACGTTGCCGAAGACGGTGAAGAGCATGAGCAAGCCCGCCAGGCTGATGAGGGTGACGGTGGTGTGCAGGGGGTACGGCGTGCCCAAGCCGGGCCCGGCACCGCTGTCGTTGAAGGTC
>NW_008585089.1:0-5447 GCF_000691845.1 Merops nubicus
TGCACTTGGCCTTGTTGAACCTAATGATATGCATCTATCAGAGAGGTTAAAATTAAAAATAGGTTATGTAAGGTTTAAAGGAATATGAAATAATTTCTTGTGATCTTGTGACAGGCCCTAGTAGTTTTGAACCACCTGAAACCACTTCAATGGCAATAAAAGAATGCATAAACATTTTATATCTACCTTTAGTAGAGTTATTACAAATAATGAGATTGCAGTGCATGATTTATCAAAGATGTAAAGCCTGCAGCACTCTGTATCTTGTATGCAAAATGACTATGGATAACAGTAGTTTACTTTTTGAGTCTGTTTATTTGTCTTGCTTTGAGAGAATAAGAAGCATAAATTAGAAAGACAGATAGTGAAGATTTACTGCCCCCAGGTGTCTGTATAAGGAATCACTTGAGCAGGAGGAAGCAATATCACTCGAGGAAAAACATTCCTTTTTATGTCAAATAAATTGGATTCTATGGCTTTGTCTTAGATATTCAAAAACTTTCACTTTGGTTTTGTGTGTACAGTGTCATTGCAAGACTTAAAAATAATTAAGATTGTGTCTTAGGCACTGACCAAATACCTAAGCTGAGTTTTTCTCAATAAAGAATTTGTTTCTGTTTCAACTGATAACGGTCAAACTTTGACTATATAATCTGCATACAGGTAATGGCTTTGAACAAATCAAATTAGATCTTACCCAGCTTACTCACAGTCACTCAGACTATGAGTAGACCCCACTAATTACTCAAGTAACGGAGGCTTGTTCCATGAGGCATCGTGTCCCTGCAGCCCCACCTTGATAAACGGCTGTCAGAGCAGTATAGCATTTTCTTAAATCAATACACATGTATCACACAATCATAGAATATCAGGTTGGAAGGGACCTCAAGGACTATGTGGTCTGACTTTCCTGACAAAAGCACAGTCCAGAAAAGATGACCAAGAATCGTGTCCAGGCACTGGATCTTAAAAGAATCCAGTGCTGGAGAATCCATCACTTCCCTGGAGAGATTATTCCAATGGCTGACCTTGTGGTGAAAAATTTTTCTCTTGTGTCTAATCAGAATATACCCAGGAGCAATGGGTAGCCATTACCCCTCATCCTTTACATGTGACTCCTTGTAAAAAGGGAGTCTTCATCTTCTTTGCAGCCACCCTTTAAATACTGGAACATGGTAATAAGGTTTCCCCTAAGCCTTCTGTTCTCAAAGCTGAACAAACCCTTTTCTCCCAGTCTTTCCTCATATGGCAGCTTCCTGGTTCTATGATCATCTTTGTGGGCCTTCTCTGGACTCTCCCCAGCCTGTATATGTTAATTTTGTATAGCAGGGACCAAAACTGAACACAGTATTCAGGTGTGATCTGAGAAGTGCCAAGTAGAGTGGGATAATGACTTTTATAATCTTTACATTACTTTTCTATTTATTCAGGAGCATACATAAATAATGCTATTCCAGATTACTTTAGCACAAGCTCTTTGTGATGCTTTCAAGTTAGCCCAGCTGGCCCAGGACTTGAGTGGAGAGCTGTGATATATCAGCTGGCATTCCTCACTTGAGATATACAAAACCTAATACATTCCCCAGCATAAGGCAGGGAGCTGTATGCAATTTGCTATGTTTTGGATAATACAACAGTTGTGGTTACTAAACATTCAGATATTTTAAGGTTGGATAACTATTAAGTCACGTTTCTCTGACTATTACCTTGTCTGCAGGATTTATAGTATTTGTCCTACTGACCTGATCAAATTACACAGGGAGTGTTTACACTTTAGCAATTTATTTGCAATTTCAAATAGGTACTATAGTCTTAGTTAATTCTTTAACTAGCCTATTAAGAGACCTTTGATAAAAGTAGTGCTGTATTCATTCTAGAAGTATTTCCACTTAAATAATACTTAAATTTATCCTGTATAGGGTTAATTTGCATTTTTCCTGCGATGAAACATACTCCCTATACTGAAGATTTTATTCTTTAGTAGCTCTAAATCTAAATAAGAAATGATACATGCATATTTAATACTAAATGAGAAAAGTGAAGGTAGTGAGGATAAATCCCGACCTTTAAATTTTTAAAATGAGAGAAACAAAAAGAAACTCTATGTTGACTAAATGCATTATTGGAGCTCTGATGCCTTTATTTACCAGCACTTTTCTGCTTTCACCATCCAATTCAGAACTTTTGTAGCTCTTTTTAAAGTGCACAGAATTAAAGCTCTAACATTAAAAGAACCACCAAACAGATTATACATACAGGTCCCTTTTACGAAACTCACGGAGTCACAGAATGATTGAGGTTAGAAGGAAACTTGAAGTCATCCAAAACCAGTCCGTCTGCTCAAACACCTGGAGCCACTTGCCCAGGACCATGTCTAGACAGCTTCTGAGGATGTCTGGGGATGGGGACTCCTCAACCTCCCTGGGCAACATGTTTCCACAGTCATTCACAGGGAAAAAATATTTCCTAATGTTCAGGAGGATGGTCCTTTGTTTGATTTTGTGCCCATTACTTCCTGCCATGTCAGTGGACACCGCTGGAAAAAGTCTGGCTCAGTTGCCTTTGCACACTCTCCCTTCAAATATTTGCACAGCTTGGTGAGATCCCCTCTGAGCCTTCTTTTCTCTAGGCTGAACAGTCCCAGCTATTTCAGCCTTTCCTCTTATGGGAGATGCTCCAGTCCCTTCATCATCTTAGTGGCCCTTCTCTAGATTCTCTCTGGTAGCTCCATCTCTCTCATGTACTTGGGACCCCAGAACTCAGCATGCTGATCCAGAAATGTCCTCACCAATGTTGAGGACACAGGAAGGATCACCTACCTTGATATGTGGTTAAGAATCCTCCTAAAGCAGCCCAGGATGCTGCTGACTGTCTTTTGAGGCAAGAGTACATTGCTGGTTTATGTTTGACTTTGTCCACCAGGATCCCCAAGTATGTTTCTCCAAAGTTGCTTTCCAGCTCTTAGACCCGTGTCATATACTGGTGCCTGGGATTGTTCCTCCCCTAGTGTAGGACTTTGCACTGCCTTTTGTTGAATTTCTTGAGGTTCCTGTCAGGCCATTTCTCCAACCTGTCGAGGTCCCTCTAGATGGCACCACAACCCTCTGATGTATCAGCCACTTCTCCCACTTTTGTATCATCGACATTGGTGAGGTAATTAGCTGAGAGCACACTCTGTGCCATCATCCAGATGATTAATGAAGATGTGAAATAACATTGGACCCAGTGTTGACCCTTGGGGTATACTGCTAGTTACTGAGCTCCAGCTAGACTTCATGCCACTGGTCACAATCCCCTGGGCCCACTCATTCAGATAATTTTCACTCTACTTTGCTGTCTGCTCCCCTAGCCCATACTTCAGCACCTTCTCTATGAGGATCTTTTGGGAGACAGTGTTAAAAGCCTTAATGATGTCTAGGTAGTCAAGTGGGCAATATCCATTGCTCTCCACATACCTATCAGGACAGTCATTTCATCATAGGTTAGCAGGCTGGTCAATCATGACTCCTGTTTTGAGAATCTGTGCTGACTAGTTCTTGATCAGCTTGGTGGTGTTCATGTGCCTGGAAACGGCTTCCCGGATTTTTCATTCCATCACCTTCCAAAGCGTTCTCAGGAGCTATTTAAATCAGAGTAGTCTACAGACTGATTTGTGTCTGCGTGCGCTTACAAAACTTGAACACTATAGCCAAATTCTTCTATAATTTAAATGGGGGAAGTTGCATGGGAGACAAAAAATGTAGTGCCTAGCAGATAGTCACAAATGCTGCCATACTTTTTAGTAAACAATGTAAACCACCAATTGTTTTCTCTAGCAGCCTTGCCTTACTAGATGAATAATAGTCCCAAAAGGGCTTTCTTTTAAGGATTCCAGCATTGCTTAAGATAGTGCAGGCAGACATGTTCTGGTTATACACAGGAGCAGCTGTTTGGAGCATAGTTTGTTCAAGACAGTAGATACTGTCCATCTGGAGGCTAGTGAGGAATGGCAGATCAACCATCCTTGGATGGCCTCACAGGAGTCAGTGACTTTGTGTGGATGAAAGGCAGTGAAGGAATTTTTCTGACAGCATGTCAGCTGTCCCTTGTTCATGCCCACTCTGCAAATGGGCTCTCCACTCCTGCTGCTTTTACATCCTCTGAGCTCTGTGGTATAGAGGGAATTTAACTGTAGAATAGTATTAGTGATCAGTGGCAGCTCTTTCTGTGATTCATTACAGACACTGGAAATACAGTAACATGTTTGCAGGAAGATCTGTGATCTCTCACAAATTCCACTGTTACTCCACTCTATATTGTACAGAAGCAACTGTAATGGGAGACTAGGGCGGTCACCCACTCCTTGGTTTTCCTTCGTGCATCTTTTCATATACTTTCAGGATGCTGTACTTCTAAGCAGGCCATACTTTCATGTATCTGTAGAGAGCAGTAAGGTCTTCCATTAGCCTCCTTTTCTCCAGTCTAAACAATCCAGGTTCCTTCAGCTGCTCCTCAGACAACTTGTTCCCAAGACCCTTTACGAGCTTCAGTGACCTTTGTTGGACATTCTCCAGCACCTCAGTGTCCTTCTAGTGAGTGGCCTAACACTGAGCACAGTACTCGAGGTATGTCTTCACCACCACTGAGTAAAGAGGCACAGACAACTTCCCCAGTCCTGCTAGCCTCACTGTTTCTGATAAAGGCCAGGATGCCCCTGGCCTTCTTGGCCACTGGGACACACTGCTGGATCATCTTCAGCCAGCTGTCAGTCAACACCCCCAGGTCCTTTTCTCCTGGGCAGCTCTCTAGCCACTCGTCCCCAAGCCCAAAGTGTTGCATGGCATGGGGTTGCTGTGACCCAAGTGCAGGCCCCAGCACTTGGACTTGTTTAACCTCATATAACTGGCCTCAGCCCAACAACCCAGCCTGTCCAGGTCGCTCTGTAGAGCCTTCCTACCCTCAAGTTGGAACTGGATGATCCTTGTGGTCCCTTCCAGCCCTGACAGATTCTGATCTGTTTTAGCAGAGGTCTTTAGAGCCCTATTGGCTCAATGGTTGGACCTGATGATCTTAAAGGCCTCTTCCAACCTAAAGGATTCTAGGATTCTATGATTCTAAGTTTCCAGAGCTCCCATGCCCCTGTTTCATCCCCCACGAGAGATGTTAAGCAACCCTGAATTCTGAATTACATAACTTGCTGAAGTTTTGTTGAAACGGTTTTGAAGACAATCTGTCTTCAGTAAGATGGCTGCATGGATTAATTGTCTTATTCCAGTGATACAGAATGAAGTATATAGGTAGATTTAAATACATATCAGATTGAACTTTGTATGTAAATAAAGAGATTAGTCAGCTAAAAGAAAGAATTTAGGAACGTAAGGGATCAATGTACCTGTGAAGGACTGAGCCATGAATGTTTGTCTAAAAGATAGCCTTCGATGGATGACTGCACTTGAATAGGTGATTGA
>NW_008585089.1:5530-11307 GCF_000691845.1 Merops nubicus
CAGCCGCCCCCCCCCCCCGCCCGGGGAGGTGCAGCGCGGGTGTGCGAATGGGACAGGCCCAGACCCGGCAGCCCCTCGCCTGGGGTTACGCAGGGCACCTCGAGCAGGCGACACTCGCGTGGTACCTGCATGGACCTGAGGACTCGTGACGTCAGTTCCCAGCTCGGACCCTATAAAAACTGGTGCGGACACTGCTTTTTCGGTCTCTTTTTTTCTTCACCTGCCCAATGGAGAGCTTTTTTCCTTCTTCTGTGGCCTGCTCACGGATCTCCGGCCTGCTCATGGATCTCCGGCCTGCTCGCCACCTCGCTGCTGCTCCACTGCCCACCCCCGAAGCTGAGACAGCTCCAGCCCGACGGCGCGCTGCGGGCCCGTGGTGGTCACTGCTCTGGCGAATCTCTACAGACCGCTTGCTTAATTTCTGCCTTTTATTTTCACTCTGTCCTATCGCTACTCTTTTCTAACATTTTTCTTGTTTTGTAATAAAAACTGTATTGGGTATACGGCATTTGACCTTGTTTGTGTCTTAATCTCGCCCCTTGGGATCATATCGAAACCTCCCCCGACATCAGATGGGGACAGTACCCCAAAGAGAGTTTGTGTGCTTATGAAATACATGTTTTTGACTGGATCATTTTGTTGTTGTTGTTTAGCACAGTTATGTTCACAATAAGTGCTTCTCTTACTGGGTTTGCCACTAGTACCAATTCCTTGTTGCAATATGTAATATTTTGTAATGTAAATTGGGGGATTTTTCCACTTATTTTAAAAGAACTTAAAAATTTTAGTATCTTTTGTAAATATGATTGTGAGATAAAGAAAAAGTTGATCTATGAACTGTATTAGGCGAATATCTCAGAATACTCTTGAGAATAGGTGGGGCTTTTTTTAAAAAACAGTCATATTTATTTCTCTTGAATATGTCTAATCTGGTTTATTCAGAGTTGATCTTGGACTTTTCTACAGCTTTGTTGTCACCTGATCTAAAACCTTTCTTCCCCTTACTTCCAAGATCCCATATCTTTTGGCCTGTATGTACTCACTCTCATGCTTTATAACATTTGTGTTATTCCCTTTCTAAGGATCACCCAGTTCTTCTGTATTTCAGAAATACTTGCAGTTAAGCTATCTTTCCAGACAGTATCGCTGCTCTTAGCAGAAAGTTCAGCCTGTTTACCTTTGATCATTAACCTATCCAGTGCACGGCATGTTCTTTTTATCACAAGCTATTAGTGTGATTAATTGCAAAGTAATTGTATCTTGTCTTCTATCAGACAAACTCTTTGAAAATAAATTGCATTACATGATACAGTTCTGGCTCTGAATGCACTGCTCACACCTAAACTACTTACCTATTTCTTATCATTGAGAAACTATAGAAGAGAAATTCTTTACTTTCATGAAACAATTTATTTGTCTGTGATTTAGCTAAACTTTCTGAAGAGGCCTTTTCATTGCATTTGTGCATGGTAAGATTATCATTCAAGTGCTTTTGCAAGGATATGTAACCATCTGTAGTCTTCCTCTAAGATTCCCTACCTTATCATCTTATGCATACAAAAGAGTCTGTAACAGGAGAGTCCTACTAAAAATTCAGTTCTGCAAAACTACCAGACATGTTCCTAGTACATTCTAGCTCCATCTCAGAAAACAGACAAAAAATACGTTTCCGTTTCTATAGCTCATCATCTTTTAAATAGGTCCTTGTGTTCGAAGTGGTTGCTTCTACTTTTGAACTTGAGTCTCACAGTAGTTTTAAAAGATGTACAGAAAGAATATAAAAGTGTAAACAATTTACTGTCCTATTTGCAGAACTATAAGGAGAGAGGATCTGAAAATTAACCTGTGGGGTTCTTTGTTTCTGCAAAGAATTTCAGTGTGTTGTGTCTCCCATACAGCATATTATGGTAACCTTCATATTAAAATGGTTTGGTTTAGTTTTAAAATAAGATTAAAAATAAGACTAAAGGGTTGTGTTACATTCCTTATTGTACACCTTCTCTACTAACTTTCATCAAGTGCAAGAACTACACAGCCTCCTAATGACTCATCAGGAATACATATAAGGAAAGAGTTCTGACATATCCCTCCTGCGGAGGAAAGACCTCTCTTCTGTTGACATATAGCATAAATAGAACGTAGTTTTCAACTCATTTACTATTGTTTTGCCCACCATTTCCACAAATTATCAGGAAAATTATGATGAGGCCCTGTCCTTTTTTACCCTTGGTAAGCTTTTTGTACTTCTGCTCCCTGCCTTCCTTGGTTTACTGTATTTTACTTTAGGAATGCAAGAGAAAAACAGTCACAGTAAATCACTGTGTTGTAAATTCATATGAGTAATTCAAAATTATTTGTGGCCCCAAAGGACCCATAACCCTGTAACACAGGTTATCAAATGGTATTCCTTTCGCAAAAGAAGTAGCTGTTTGGGAGAACCATACACACAAATAAGCAGAGAAGATAGAACACATATAACTTTTTTTGCATTAATGTAATTATTTTTTCTTTTGAGAAAGCTGTAAATCCTAGCTCAATGGCAAATGCCAAAAGGAGCAAAGAACAAACAGGATGAAGACTGGGTAGCTACTCCCCAGGATATACTTCCAGCATTTCATAACTAAAGTTCTGTCTGATTCAGATACAGTAACTTGACGCATTATTTTGAACAAGGATTTGTTAAGCTGTTACAGATCCTGCATAATCTTTTACCATCTATAGAATTTCACATCAACAAGTTTGGAAGCTCTACTATAATTACACAATGACCCTAATTTTGATACTGGAAGAGACTATGAATAGTTGTTCTGTGTTTGCCACCTTTGTGCCACCCACGATTCAAGTTTCATATACAGGTCTCCAGCAAATCTTTCTCACAGTCACTTCTGGACTGAAGAACCCTAGTGTAGATACTTCCTACTGTTAGAAATCCAGGAATGAGTATACCAGGGACAAATAAGTAGACTAAAACTCTCCAGCATATGGAGAGTGTATGATGGGTTTGTGAAATCGTGAGAGAGTGTGAAGAAGGAATGACTGTATGTTTTATTTTCCAATGTACATGCTAGGAAACGTTGAATGAAGCTGTTGTAGAAAGGCTCAAAAACCAAAGCAGGTGGCCTTTTGCATAATGTTCAGTTAAGCAACGGGATTTTAATGCCACAGGCTCCTGTGGACAGTGGAAGTTTGCATGGATTCAAAAGCTTATGAGCAAAGCAATGGAGAGAAACTCCCTGGCAAGCAGTGAATGCAGAAACATTGTGTTGAGTCAGTAAGCCCTAGACCTGCAAGTTTTTGAAGGTTTAGGTTTTTTTACAAGAGTAATTGGAAAAAGTACAGTATGCTTATTCTGTTCTGCTTTTCCTCCCTCCTTTGGCATACACTACAGTCAGCTATTAGAGCATGTATAACGGGCTAGATGGACTTCCAATCTATGCAGCAGCTTTTGGATCAGCACTCCCGTGATTTTAATTTGGAATCGTTTTAGTTTATTCTGGCTTTAATTTCTGTAAGCTTTTGCCAAGATTAAGAAAACATAAATGCTCAGATTAGTATTGTAGTCTTTTATCAAAGGCATCTAGGATGATAATTGCCTTCTAGAGATTGCAGAATTCTTTTGGTCTGTTGACCCATAAAGTGGGTATACCCTTCTAGTTGATGTGAGAGCTGCAAGCATAGTTAATTTGAGGTCTTTTATCTGAAAAATCCCTTTAGCAACATGAGCTCCTCTCTATGCCAGGTCACTTGGCTGTGAAGCATGGATGCTGACAATAGTGTCTTTGAAACAAAACTGCCCTTTGGAATTACTGCAGGAAATGTTGCTGTTTCTTGTAATGAAAATTTTCAACACTGGAAACTCTCATCTGGCACATACAACTCAAATACAGACCACTGATTATTTATTCAAAGATTTGGGAATTAATGGGATGCATTTTAGCTTATCTATAGGTCTAGCAAGAACCAGAATGTGTACAAATCCAAACACAGTTGCCAATTCCTTGATATATAGGAAAATCCCTTTTGGGATAACACCTAATTGTATTATTTCTTAGGATTTACTACATAATAGTGTAAGTGTGAGTCTTTTTTCAGCTTTACCCTTCCAAAAAATTATTTTCTTAGCATTTTCCATTCCAGCTGTGTTGTTGTGGTAGAAAATGATATTAGTAAAATACTGTGAAGCTGTCAAGTAGATTTTTGACACATTATGTCTTCTTAAAGCTTCAATTTGTATGACGTTTCCTCCAGTGAAGGCATGAAATATGACTCAGGAGACTACATTGTTAAGCATTGTTTCATTGTCCATTTTAAATTAGACGTCTTATCCTGTAAGTATCAGAGAGAAGATGATGATAATGTCCAAATTGGCACAGGCAATCCAATGTCTGTAAGCTTGAAGTAGTACAAATATAATTATTTTTAAATGAAGGGTGCATATAAAAACTTATTTACATGAATGCTGTTAAAATCCTTGCTTTACCTGTTTTAGTTATTTATTCTAGAGACTACAATTCCCACATCTGTCAAGCTATTCTGTTAGAGGTTATTGCCTCTGAGAACTCTGTTATTTAAAAAGTCCAGGCCATGGGTGTAACTTTTTGTTTGTTTGTTTTTTTGTTTTGTTATTTTTTCCCATTTTGTTACCCCCACTAATGAGAAAAAGAAGTGGTGGATGACTATCACAACTGAGGACTTATTTGACAGCAAAGTTAAGCTGACCTTCTAGCCATCTACTGTCAGGAACGTTGACAACCCCTCCTCATGGTCTGCACCCTCATTCCCCTGATTTTCATCAACAATCTGACTCTTTAATGCAGTGGTATCCAAACTTTTTTGATCACACACCCCATCAGTAAAAAAATTCTGAACACATCCCCCTGCTATATATACTTAATTTTTAATAAATTATAGACATTTACTGCTGTATATATTATGTACACTATAAAGCATGTACAAAAATGCAAATTTAAAAGGATAATATTAAGAAGAAACAAATGCTTTTTTAAAAATAATTTTTTTAAATTTTTTTTTTATTAGGAGTACAAAATATTTTCTTCCCAAACCTCAATGGACTTGCACATGCAAGTACCCCACTGTGGAAAAAACTGCCCTTTTAAGTCAGTTCACAGACAGGAACTTTTAGAAAACTAACAGTAAATTAATGTTTCTCTTTTGTTGTATGAGCTCTGTGAACAGACTTGCTGAGAGCCCACAGAGGCACCAGTGGGCTAGGACAGGCCATGTCAAAAACTGGGATGTCCGACCATCACATTTGTGGCAGCTCGGTCATCAGAGCCAGGACATCAGCCTGCACCCTTCCTAATGGCAGGAACTATATCAGCCCAGAGTTTTAGGCTCTCTTCACATTTTCTTCTCATTTGCACATTGGCTCTAGTTAACCCTTCTCAGAAGAAATTTCTAAGTATGGGATCAACTGCCAATACCTTGTAGTGGGTGGATACAATATCATGGATACAATGTTATAGCCTTAGTCCTTGAATACTGCTAGAAGCACATGCTGCAGATTTTCAGGAGCTCCAAAAACTGGAATTCTCATTAAAAATTATACAAGATGTCTTTATGTTCTGAGCTCCCTAAGAAACAAAGCTGTGTGTTACAGACCAGGTTTAAAAGGATAAAATTAAATTTTCCTGTTAAATTAAAGGTTATTCCTCATTATAGGACTAGAATATATGGAGTCTCCTTTGAGAGATTTCTATAGTCTTGAGCTGTGGACATCACCTCTCTTCACTTTGCTAAGGCCTTTAACACTGTCC
>NW_008585090.1:0-7817 GCF_000691845.1 Merops nubicus
TTTTTTTTTCTGTGAAGGCATAATACAGTTCTCTATACTGATAATGGCATCTTCTGAGTTAGCAGGACTCCCCATATGAAGTTAAACAGCTACACCATAATGCATACGAACAAAAAGACCACAATAAAGCTGCAAGGGCAGCTGTCATTTCAACGGTAGTTTATGTGTTCCTGACTATGCAGCTTTATTGTTCTTCCTGTGTATGCCTTCATACATAATTTCTTCATAAATAAATTAAAAGAAATGAAATTACAGTGTGATTTATTTTGTCAGTTCCTCAGCATTATTTGACTGTTGCCAATTGATGCAAATAACTGCAGTCTCTCTGCCTGCATTTCTTCCTGGTTTTGCTTTCCTGATCTGTTTAAAGTGCTCTGCTGCAAAATGTAGTCTTTTTCTGAAGGTTTCATTGTTCTGCAGGAGAAGAAAGAGAAGAAAAGAGACAATTTTTCCGCTGACTCTCCAGATAATTCATGAGTTACCTGAACTGAAACATGACATATTACATAAAATATGTGGAAGAAAGAAAACAGCAGTTTTCTTTTTAAAATTATGTGACACCTTCCTTACTGGCTGTTGTGAGGATCCCAGGCAATCAGAAAGCAAATCTGTCCACACAAACTTGCTCTCATGCAGGCTGGTCTCTGTGTGTGTTAGGCAGTAGAAGTCTCCATAGATTTGTTTACAGGCTTAGGATCTCAATACTGTTGTCACTGTAGCATTTATATCACCAAGGTCCACCAAAATTGAAGTGTGACAGAACAAATTCATCCTGCTATGAGATTGACTGATGGGTCATTCAGTTTGGATGTGATTTATTGAGCTAGTGATAAGTGAGATAGAGCCCTGTATCTCATTACCAGTATACAGAGCTCATGGAATCATAGAATGGTTTGGGTTGGAAATACTTAAAGGTCATCTAGTTCCAAACCCCCCTGCCATGGGCAGGGACACCTCCCACTGGACCAGGTTGCTCAAATCCCCATCCAGCCTGGCGCTGAACACTTCCAGGGAGTATTCCACACCCGCTCTGGGCAACAGTGCCCAACCTTAAGATGAACCTTAGAAAATTTCTAAAAGAGTATGACATAAAAGGGTAAACATAAGAGCACTCACACTAGATCAGACAAAAAACAAAACAAAACAAAATCCCCATCCAGCCTGGCGCTGAACACTTCCAGGGAGTATTCCACACCCGCTCTGGGCAACAGTGCCCAACCTTAAGATGAACCTTAGAAAATTTCTAAAAGAGTATGACATAAAAGGGTAAACATAAGAGCACTCATACTAGATCAGACAAAAACCAAAACAAAACAAAACAAAACAAAACAAAACCACAAAAAAACCCCAAACAAACAAACAAAAAAACCCCCAAAAAAACCCAAAAGCTAACAAAAAAGGTCAATCTAAACCCCGTCTTTTTCTTTAGTATCAATTAAAAATATTACAAGGGCAGGGTGTAGAAGTAGAGAAGATACTAAGATGTTTCACAAACGGTTTGTAGCTTGGGATGCATAGTGCAATACTGAGCCTACAAGAAGGCAGTATTGCAGAGAAGCACGGTAAAATCTTTTCCAAAGACATTGCAGTTTGCCTTTTACTTTAAATGGCCGCCTCCAGAAAGGACCAATGTCAAAGTTAACCAGTGTTCTCAACTGTGTTTTCAATTGCATCTTCCATTTAATTTTCTGAAATAATTCTCCTTAAAGTTAGAGATCTTACACTGGAATCTTTTCTGGCATTTTGCAGTTCTATCAGTATGAAGGTTAAGTCAACCTTCATACTACTAGGAATATTTCTTTAATATGTTGATCACATAGCTATTTATTTTCTTTGCTCTTTGTCTTTTGATGGGTTTGTTCCAGCTACAAAGAAATTTGTTGTGAAGAATTGTCTGATAAGAAAAAACCCATGACCAAACTAGAGTGCATTAAAAGTCAGTCAGAAATATCCACACACTCCAATACTGTCAGGGCAAGCAAAACACATCTGAAAATTCTTACTCCAGTATCATAGGCTGGTTTTGAAAACAGCTTATCCAAAATGAGCTGTGTTGTAAATGAGATTTTGTTCGGTTTATTTTCTTTATTAGCAACCAAAGCTGATCGTCCATTACAGAAGCATACATCTGACAAATATCTGACTTCTGGGAAGTGGTTGCAGAAGTATGGCTTGAAAGCTCAGAAGCTCACACTGTATGATGCACTTGCTGACTGTACTTTTCGCCATGCAGATGGGATTGTTGACATAAAAACTAAACCAGAGGACGAATCTTCACAAACTGATGCTGTGAGTATTGCTAATTTTCCCTCACATCATGGGAGCTGTTTGATTTTTCTGTTAAAGCTGGAAAACTTGAGTGATAGATGAATTTATGATCAAGTGTATCATTTGTTGCTTCATAGTTTTTGTTAAAATTGGCTTATTAGTCAAATGGGACCAAGGTGGTCATAAATAATTATTTCAAAGGGCTATTTGAAAATGACCGTTTCAAGGACTCCTTCCTGGTCTAGATATAACCTGCAAGGAAGAACTGGGAGTGGCTTAAGCAATGCCTTTGTTTTCTATGTATTTGTCTGGGGTAGGGTGAAGATTACTTGTCATCTTTATTTAGAAGTGTTGAGCCTCAGCTGCTCCAGTGTTTGCAGGTCCTTAAACAAATTTGGATACATTTGTCTTCTATTTGTTTTTGTCAAGCTCTATCATTACACTGTTTGGTAAGCTTCTATTCTCACTAGCTAAAAGAATAAAAAAAGTTTCTATTGACTTTTACTAGGAGCAAATTCTGTGACCATTCTATCACATGTCTATTTCTGCACCTGTTCATGTTCAGCAAGCACGTACCTTTGAAGTTTGTTCACCAAATATTCAAGGCACTGCAAAATAATGTGTTCTGGAAGGTGAAACGTGTTTTTCTTGGCTCTAGGAGACAAAGAGCAAGGTAATTAATGCAAAGTACTGTGACAAGTTTGTCCATACCTTCTGGAGAGATGGATCTGTAGTTCACGTGTATGTTAGTACAGAAAAGTATAAGCAGTACAAAGAGAAAATGAGGACGGCTCTCAGACACATGGAAGGAAGGTTTGTGTTCTCTCACATAAAATCAGTTTGTATTATTTCACATCGGTGTTGAAAAGTTTGACATCTACTGTCATAATAAGCTGAAGTGGTTGGTAAACTGCCAGTAGCAGTACTAAGCCAGAGATCCATTTTAGATCACAGTCTTTTGTGTGGGATTTCTTAGTAGCCATGTAAGAAAACTGATCAACAGTTTTGTCTTTTGTTCTCATTCTGGAACACAAATGTGAAAGTCCATCTGCACATTAGGGAAATACTGCTGAAAGTGCCCGAAAACATCACGACATAAGGTGACAAAGAACTTGCAGCACCATCAGTGAAACTAGCTCGCATCCCTTGCGACAGCGCCGGCGCCGAGTGGCACAGCTTGGCTTGTGCTCACACTGTGTCTGCTCTCTGCCCTTTTTGCAGTTCTGTGTTGAAGACAGGTCTGAACAGTCTAGATCAGTCAGGGCGTGAGCTATTAAGTCAGGCTCAGAAGTTCAGTGCTCAAGCTAGCTCTCTAGTTCACTCTTCTGCAGCTGTTTAGGCACTCTCTTAGATTTTGTAGGACATCTACAAAAAAAAAAAAAAAAAAGGTCAATCTGAGTGACTAATTCGTCTGCCCTAAAGATGCTCTAAAGCTCTAAAGTAAATTGGCTTTTATGTCTACGTTAGGAGAAGAAGGAAGCTTTGAAAATGTATACTGTAGAGCCAAGAGAAAGAATAAATATTTGTTGTATATTAGGACAATGAGATGTCTCACTGAAAAAAGCAGGATGTGAACTTTCATTTTATTGCTGCTTCTCTACCAGAAGTGTAACAGCCTGATTACTTTTAGCAAGGTCAAACAGAGTTTTGTTATTCCTTTTAGTTTATCTTGATCTTGCTGTGTTTAGATCACATTATTATACCATGAAAGGAAAATTTGAGGTAAAGGGTTTTGGTGAGTATATATTTTTCGAATCCAAGCCAGTGTTATGGGTTGGCTGTTTTGAATGGTCATCTCATTATTAAAAGGCCGTGGTAGACCTCATCAAACACTTTGGGGAAAATGACTAATGGCAAAATAGCTGTTGGTAGTAAATGTAATAGGATCCTTTAAGTTTCCATGATACCATTTTTTAAACCTCCTTGGAGGTGAGTACTATTTTTCCCTGGGCCATTATATTCCATCTGTTAAATGTCTCTGTTTCAGAGTAGACAAGCAGTTTGTGACTCTCAGGGGAAATCAGACTTTGGCTGCAGCCATTACTGAGCAAATGTGCATGAATACTGCTGTGTAGAAGAACATGTTTAACTGGCAGGCATGCTTCAATCCTGTTTAATATGTAAAACAAGGTCTGTCTGTGAGATTCAAGGTCAGCAAAGCACTGAGGCATCTGTGTTATATTAAGACTCCTCAAAATGCTCAAGTTCTTTGCAGAATAGGTTCTTGAGTGGTTTCCTGAAAAGGGAGGCATGTTAGCATATGCTTAAATGATTTCCTGAGTTCAGTCTGAAGAACATAGAATCCTAGAGTCACAGAATGGTTTGGCTTGGAAAGGACTTTAAAGATCATCTAGTTCCAACTCCTCCTGTCATGGGCAGGGACACCTTCCACTAGACCAGGTTGCTCAAAGCCCCATCCAACCTGGCCTTGAACGTTTCCAGGAATGGGGCTTCACAACTTCTCTGGGCAACGTGTTGCAGTGCCTGACCACCCTCACAGTGAGGTATGAACAGTCAGAGGGGCAATAGTTACAGTAACTGTCACATGGGATTTCCTCACTCAAACTACCTGATAACTAACTTTATACCAGTACTGTATTCCGTGGTCTGGTTTGTCTGTCTCCAGATTCCTACTGAAACTAGAAAATAAAAATGCCTTCTGTTGTTAATAGTGACAGAGGATTGTTTCATCAAGACTAATCTGCCACGAGTAATAGGAGCTTAGGGAAAAAGAAGCATATCAGTGATGAAAAGATCCTTACTGTTAGATTCTAATACTCAAAAGCTCTGAAGATCTTACAGACCAGGTTTTGATTTTTTTTTGTTTCCTCCCTCAGGATTAAATGGCTTCAACAAGGAAGCAGAGGGCTCTTTGGGAATGTGGTTGAAGATGATGTCTATATCCTTATTGATACATCCCAGTCTATGGAGGACAAGCTGCCAGTGGTGAAGGAAAAAATATTTCAGCTCATACAGGTACTATCAAATTATGATTATAAAGGCTGAGGAGCATTTTAGAGTAGGCTGATCTTTTCTGGATGGCTGTTGATCTAATTTTTTTTTATTTTATTTTTTAAATGATTTTTTAAAATAGCAGGTTTATAAAAATATTTTTGTTTTTATTGGTATTTCTCCTCATTTGTACAAATATTTGAAAAAAATTTGGAGAAAATGTTAAAAACTGAAAAAGCTTAAGTAGTTCTTCTTTCTCTCAAGTCATCTCCCTTGAAAATAAGTAAAGAAAAAAAAGAAAAAGCTACACAATGAAGCACCTTTTGGCATTTTAATTTTTAAGTACTGTCATCCAATTCCACTGGCACGTTGTGATTTGTAGTGTGTATTCTGGATTCACTTTCTTACTTTTACAATAGAGTGTAGAAAGTTTTGGACTTGCTTGCATCTTACAGTGGCTCAGAGCTTTGCAAAGGAACTTCCAAAGTGTGGAAGTACCTCAAAAGCAGTGAGTACTGTGAGACCCACCTAAGATAGGGTTTATCTCACCAAGTTTTAGAAATCTGCAATGATATCACTTAAGCTTACATGAATATTTGAGAGAAACAGCCTTTTAAAACATGATTAATCTTAACTTTTTTTAGATCTGAGAGGAGTAACTCACAAAAATTCCATCAGTTTGGCCTTGATAGCAATCGGTAGGGATAGAAAAGTTAAAACTGTAACAGAAGTGTTTTTGAGCTAGGTGCACGAGTCATAGGACATGTTTGAAAGTTTGCACTAGCTTGCACAAATCTTCCCCTCCTTATAACTTCTGTCCAAAAGCAACTTCAGCAATTTCTCTCCTTAATACTCTTTTACTCTCCAGGTTCCCCTTGCCAGTGCTCTACATTTGATTATTGTTCTCCTCTAAACAATGTCTTACTTTTGTTTCTGGTTTCAATTTCCTTGGCAAGCTGTCATAATCTTCCTTATAGCACTGTTTAAACCCAGTTTTGTGTCTATTTTTCTTGCCCTTCTAGAGACTTGCTGTGGTCTGAGAAATACGAGTAAATGGAGACTTACATTGGGAAGTTCAAGTAATCTTAATAATATCAGGCAATAATTGTCTGTCTCTTCATGTCTCTCTGTACACCATAACTGAATATTTTCATAATTTATTGTAAACATGTTATCAACTATATGTTAACTAAATCAACTCTTACTGGTCCATATTTAAGGATACAAGTATTCTTTCTTTTAACACTGAGTAAAGTTCTGATGCTCTCTTCCAGGAACAGCTGCGACACAAAAAGAGATTTAACTTTGTGAAATTCAGTGCCCAAGCAGTGCCATGGCAAGAGAATCTTGCTGAAGTTAATGAGGAAAATTTGCAAGATGCTTGGCTTTGGATAAAAGGGCTTGAGGTAACGTGGAACTCATTATCACAAAGCATGTTTATACAAAGTCCATTTGTTTCTTTCTGTATGGCTGGCATGGTTTTGGATTGACTATTTGACTTGAGTAAGCTGAAAATACAGATGATGTATAGACTTCAGCAGATCTGAGTACAACGTATTTCTTACCTTTCAGGTGTAATAATTCTTTAACAGTGGACCTGTTTATAAGACCACATTAATTCAGCTTGCAGCTTGCTATGTCTAGTAGCCAGAATGCAAATGCAGGCCAATTTGATTTCTGTAGGAGCCATGCCATTGCTCAGCCATGCCTAAATGTGTCACTCTTGCTTCAGGGTGGCTGTGTGGCTGGGGGCTGCTTAGAGGTTATGCAGAAGACTGGTGCCAGTGAGCTGAAGAGGCATTTCTAGTCTCTGTTGGTGCATGGGATAGACAGCTGACTTTAATCTTCATAGGAACATGAGAGCAACCATACTAAGACCAACTGTCTGTCTGTCTACCCAACATTCTTTCTCTGACTGTGGTCAAAATCTGAGGATTTTTCCCGGATTGTAACTGTCAGCAGCTTTAGGGCTGGTTCATAAGTCAAATGTGGGCAGCAATGTTACAAGCACAGGATTGAAAATCAGTCATACAACACTACAGCTATGTCCCATGTTAAGTATTCTAGCACAAAATTCCATGCTTATGTAATAAAACTTCTCAGCATTGTGACAGCTCTTCCTCAGACTTAATTGTGAAATTCCTGGCGATTTGGGAATTGGGGAAGCTACATAATACCTCTGAGACTTGCACAAAGCAAGAAAAATAACTTGGTATTCTCAGAAGATACTAAGGCAAACACATGCAGAAAAGAAATTATTTGTGTGACCTCACTGAGTAGTTGGTGAATACTTATAACTGAGGTTAATAAATTGAATTTTACTGCCTTCCTTGAGACTTGAAAAGTTGACTCTGCTAAAGCAATATGTGTGGTGCAGCATCATGGAAGTTCAATTATACTTTGAACTGCTATAATTTGATACCGTCTTGTATATGTATTTGGAAATTACTTATTTCATCATTATTTATGAAGTTGTGAATTGTTTCTGAGTTCAGATCTAGTTACCTGAAATAGTATAGGGAATGGTACAAGAACAGTCTACTTTTCTGGGGGGATGACATCTGCTGCTGACCTTTCAGTCTAAAGCAGAGCAGGAA
>NW_008585090.1:7836-11566 GCF_000691845.1 Merops nubicus
CAGGAATGAGTCTGAGATCAGAAAACTGACTTTACAGTGAAGCTGAAATGAACAGCAGATTGCCATGGAACATTAGTCAGAGTGGATCCTTTAACCTCATTTTATATACTTCAGTCCCAGTATGTTGAATAAGGAAACTGTTACTGTAGTTGAACAGTAACTAACTGTTCCTTAAAAATCCTCTAGAGATGATAACATTTAAAGTTTTGGGGGTGATTATGCCATATAGTTGAAGCATGTCAACTTTGTTTAAATACTGATAAAAACAGTGTTAATTTGTAACAGTGGCAACTGAGAAATGAACAGCTTTTACCATAATGTGTATAGTTATTTCATATTTAATATATTTCATAGTTATTACATCATCAGCATCTGCAGTATGTTCCCATGATAGAGTGGGACACGTTTCGCTGTTTAGTTTCGCTAACTTTTTTTGCTGTTTAGATCAGCTAACTTTTATGCTAAAAAATAAGTGATGTTTACCTTGATGTGCCTCAGGGGCAGATGGGAGATAGATAGTCTGGAAAAAAATGTTCAGAAAACCAGGAAGTCCTTTAACTGTTTTTGAGAAATAAACTTGTGCAACTGTCTTGTGGAACTTCAGAATTATTTGATTAAGTACAAGATCTATTTCAAGGAAGCGTGGTGAGCTGGCAATCAGGAGCAGCAGTGGGAAAATACAGTAGAATGTATCTTGTGTCTTGCATCTTTCTATCTTTATAGCTGCTTAGTGGTTGCTTTTGCTTTGACAGGTTGTATTTCTGTCGGTATTTCGCCAATGTGTGTGTGTTTGCATATACACTGAATACCAATTTGTGCTCCTTTGACACTTGCTCTGATTTTTCTAGCTATTTGACGTAAATACTTTCACCATTTTATTACTCATTTTGATTCTGTAGTATCCTTTGAATCAGCACACTGTCACTGTGAATTTAAGAACAGAGGCAAAGAGCTGTCAGTATTTATAGTTGTTGCTTTGTCTTTCTGTTTGTTTCTTAGGTTGGAAGTTCTACAAACACACTCAAAGCTCTTCAGATTGCTCTTGCTGATACTGACACTCAGGCTATTTATCTCTTGACTGATGGGAGACCTGACCAGGTATTTCAGGAATGAGAAGACAGAAAATGCAGTAGTGTGGTGTCAGAAGGCTGAAGTGTAAGAAGAATACCATGCCTGCAGAGCTGAGTCTCCTGGAGGCTCTTGGATGTTGTCATAGCATTGAAAAATTGTATCTAAGAAATGTGCTGTTTGTGAAAGGGTTTTGATTAGAACTCTCCACCACAGTCCAGTCCTTGGTGCATGATAGCTCATTTCTCATGAGCTGCTTTAAGGATCTGGTAATGGATTAAATATTAAAACTGTACATTAGTATCAAGGCTAGGATTTATGTTAAATAAAAGGTCTTCCTAACTTAGTACAAATATCTCATGAATTAAAAAAAAAAATAAATACTGGTAGTCCCGTGATATGTTTGGATTTAAATACTAAACCCCTGCAATCTGGCATGGCTTGAAAACCTAAAAAGAAAGTGGTTGATAGCAAAATTTAAAAAACCTAAGTTTGTTTTCAACATTTTTCCACAAAGAACACATCTTACATTCTGTTGCAGAACATACATAAAGGCTATGCCTGGAGAGCAAAGGCCTAATTATTAATTTACATTATTCTCATATAAAGATGTTACCATTAATATTGTCCCATTAGGTCTCTGCATGGTTCCATTTTTATCCTGCTGAGTCATATTTGATCTCATGTAGGTGCAGTTCTGGAGCAGCAGCAGTCTGGAGTTGGTTTAAGTCTAGTTTTAAGTGAATAATGAAATCAAATTTTTGAATGTGTTGTTACTGTGACTTAATGCTATTTTATGTTATATCACATTATATAACACCAAATAAAAACTGGAGCAAAAACCACTTTCAAGCTGTAATACATGGTGAAAACCAGCCTGTATGCTGAGCATAGCATCTAACAAATATTTTATTTGTCCTTGAAAATTTAGCTTGGTTGTAATGGCAGCTATGCAGCAAAGGCCTGACTTGACTTAGGTGAACGGCTGGGCTGAAGGCCCCACGACATTAATTAGTGAAGCACATTCAGTGAATCGAGCATTCAGAAAGCATCACAGACTTGCAGAAATAATTTCTTCATACTTTGATAACAAAGAGAAATGCTAAAGGCCCACTTTGTTCTCTTTTTCTTCATAAGGGAAAAGCAGCCCATATTTGCATTGTTTCACTCTTTTGCTAGCTAGAGGCATATATTAATATTTTATTAAAGAATGATTTGGCTTAATGTACACTTATTCAGATTCTTCATTTTAATATTTGTATTAAGTGAGAAATTAATGAATACTTAATTTCTTTTTACCTACTTAATAATGGCATTTGTGATTTATAGGTGAATTTTATAGATTCACATTTTTAGATTAAAAAGGGAAAATTACCAACATTGCTTTTGAATATTAAAGTGCAAGAAACAATTATATTGCAAATATTACTAAATTTATCAAGATTTATGACAGTATTCTGAATAACCAAAGTGTTATCAGAGTTAGGGAAATGAGTAAATAATTTCTTTCAATATTTTTAGACATGTTAGATCTTTACTTTCTCACCTTATTTTTATTCCCATATTGGAGGAGGAACACTAGCTTTTCTGTTTTCTCAACCTCTGTTTTGTTTCCTGGTACTGAATCAACTTTTCATTGAACTAATTTAGCTAAATAAAAATATCAATAGTTGTATACATCCGAAAATATTGTTAGATACATTCAGTGATAGCAAACACCAATGCAGTAGTTTAATTTCCTATACTTCAGTAATTTCCTTTCAAATTTCAGAAACAAAGGGTAGGGGTTATATTATAACTTACTTTTTTTTTTTATCCTGTGCCTTACTACATTATCAATGTTTCAAATGCGGTTTTAAATTAGCTAATTTTATATAATTATGAAATAGCCATCCATATTAAGTGTAGGCTTTTATCTGATCTATATCTAGCTTTAAGAAACAGTATGACTGATTAAATTCTTACAAATTCTCCATGTTTTGACATGATATGCTTTTGATGTGTTTCTAGATGCCACACTTAATATATATTTCTCAATTTTCAGCCTCCCCCGGTAATTTTGGCTCAAATCCAGCTGCATTGTAAAATTCCCATCCATACTGTATCCTTCAACTGTGATGATATAGAAGCTAATAAATTTCTATATGAACTATCTACTGAAACAGGTGGCCGGTTTCATTATTACAACATTTATTTGGCTGATCCTGATGCTGCAGATTTTATTGGTGTGAGTATCTGAAAATAACTGTTCGTTTCTTTATGCTACTGAAGGAAGCACAACTCAGTATTCTGACTATGTATTACAATATATTATTAAAAAAAAAGGGTTAATCCTAGACAGATTGAAAATGTTGTGAAAGCAGTAAATGTGGCATGTTTTGTTCATGACATTTTATTAGACCACAACAACAAAGCTCAAGTATCATGCAACATACATTTATAACACTACGCTGGTAAAAAAAACCTCTGAAAACCAAAACTCAGAAAACATATAGGCTAAATTCAGCTCTGGAAGAAGTACACGTGATCTCTGCTGTCTCAGAGATAAGTTACTGTTTAAAATTAAACTCTGGTTTGTGTTCTGTTAATAAATGCGAGAACACAGACCAGAATTTGAATGATAATGAATGAATGATTCTATGAATTTTGCTAAAAGTTATCC
>NW_008585090.1:11597-47804 GCF_000691845.1 Merops nubicus
ATCTCTCCCACTGGGGAGAGATGTATAATGAGTGAAATGACTAGAATAGCAGCAATCTATCAAGTGTGACTAATCAGCTCAACCTAACAATCCCCAATAGGAAATTTCTGAATAGACTAACACAAACATCCATTTAAAGCATATTCTTGTTTTTAATTAAAGTTAACACTCAGTTAATTAGATCCACAAATTTTAGAAACAGTGGTAGTGGAACAATGAGAACAGCCAGGAACAAGAGAGTAACAGGGAATTTAGAACTTTGAAGACACCAATTAGAAGGAAGATCTGAAAATACTCCATCTCTTGAGAGATAGATTGGAGAGAGCAGTGGGCCATTGTGGTGATTCTGCTGATGTGGATCCACTGTGGGACACTGGGCATGTTGGAAAGTAGAAGTCCAGAGTCTGTGTTGTCCACCTCCAGACTTCTGGCTCTGTGGGAGTTGTAAAGGGATCATAAATGGTATTTCCTTCCTGTTTCCTCCAGTAGTCCAAATGATTCCCAGTTTGTTCTAATGTTTACTTGAGGAGCATTTTTTTCACTTCCCATTTTTCAGTGGCAGTATGTGATACAGCTGTGATCTGTAGAATGACAAGACAGTTATTTACATATCTGCTTGCTTGCTTGCTTAGAATGAGGGGAAATACTGACATTACATTACTCAGAAATATGGCTCTTCATATCTCCAGGGGAAACTGGTTTGTTAGGGAAAGCTTATCCTTTTCCTAAAAAGGAAGAATAATATGAAAGGCCAAGCACAAGAGACTACCTGAAAAAGTATATAAAATTTTGCAGCTGTCCTAACTGAGTCATTATTCAAAGTTAGTATAAGAACTTCCGTAATTTCATTTCAGAAGTGAAACATGTTTAGGAGTAACTCTAATAAAACAATTAATTTTCTTTGTGTTAGAGTGAAGACATAGATTTTTTGAGAAAAGAGATTGAACAAGGAGAAAAAGACCTAGAGACAATGAAAACCTTTCACGCCAAGTGTCTGATGATGGATTGCTATAATGGAGAAAATGATCCAGAGAATAAGTATGTCCTCATACTGTTTATTATGTTGATAAAAGATAGGAGCTATCTGTTACATTTCTCCTTTTTTGTTGTCTTGC
The DNA here is from genome assembly GCF_000691845.1 of Merops nubicus. Lineage (NCBI taxonomy): Eukaryota > Metazoa > Chordata > Aves > Coraciiformes > Meropidae > Merops > Merops nubicus. Next base: position 12,713 of record NW_008585090.1, read on the forward strand.
ATTTTTAACCTATGACATTCGCTTTTAAAATAACAGTTTTGTTTTTTTTTTAAATAGTTACAGGTAACAGAAAAGAAAAATCTGGGAAAATGCGCTGATACTGTTATGCCTGAAACAAAATAATTTCAAATATCTCAGTGGTCTCAAATTATTATGAATGATTAGATCAAAAACAATCAAAGCAAATTAGGAATAATTAAAGCAAATATTTCTGTCTCCAGCACATGGTAAAGTTTGCTCCCTCTGACCTGGAGGATTAATGAAAAATTCTTGTTCTGTAGGTAGAGATGGCTTGGTACTTCATGACTAAATTGCCACTCACGGGAATATGCTGATTGAAACATAAATTACATAGAAATTAATTTCTTTAAAAGATTACAAACACCATGAATGAAATTCAACTTACTTCTTTTCACATTTTTTGTTTTACAACTTGTGTCTTTTCATTGCATATTTATCCTTGCTTTTTATCAAAAGACAAGTAATCTCATTACTAAGTATAGTTTCATGTTCATCATCAGTTGAAAAACATGTTGAAAATCTTATGGTGCCAAGAATGACTGTTGAAAGAAAGGTTGTTCCACAGCACACCGAAGGCAGACTCCTGAGCCCCTGTGGAAAAGTTCTTGGCATGTCTGATCATACTGGGTTTCTGTTTGAGGAACAAACACAGACCTGACTTCAGACATGAAGTTACTTGTAATCTCCATAAGAACACAGCCTTAATAAAAAAATAGCTTGCTTGGTGCCTTATTTGTCTGTGCAGTAATAGTTCAAAAGCAAAAAAATATATTTAAAAAAAATCATATTTTTAAGATAGAAATCTATTAAGAACAGTAAGTTAAAATAAAGCTATTAAAAATAAAGTAAAATAATTTAAAAGTGGAGAGTGCCGTGGAATGATTGCTTATGTGTGGAAGGGCAAGTAGGATGTCTGGTATATAAATGTAGATAAGTGATTATTTCAGAATTTGTATATTTCATTTTGGGACATAGATATATATATATATGTGTGTGTGTGTCAGTTATTTTCGCTGCTGATGGTAGGTTAACTCTTCCCTCAGGATTCAAAGTGGCTATTACAGAACATCCTGACCTGATTAAAAATATACGAGGGTGTTCCTTAAAAATAACAAACATCTTTTAGACTAAGAAATTACTTTTAAATAGCTTTAAAAGCTAAGAATATTTTAATCTCCTTTGAACTCCTCTTTGAAATGCAGACTAGGATAATATAGAAAATATTTTGCACTTTTAGAAGCATTAGAAATGAGTATTTAAATTACAAGAAAACTTCAGCTTAGCGGTTTTTAAACCAGTGTTAGATGTTTGAAGTAACTTCTTGCTTGTTTCTTTTTTTTTGGTCACTTATAAATAGTAATGACAAGCAGACACATACTGTGACTTCTGTAACCAAGCAAGTTGAAGAGCTGAGTACTAGTCTTAGCTCTAGGCCGTGCTGTGCTGCAGGAGAGCCAGCACCAGCACCAGGTCAGCAAATTGGGCAAATCACTGCTGGCAGTCCAGCCCGAAGGAAGAAAGCCTTATATGCAGGTAAGACTAAAATGAGCTGTAGTTTCTAGCAGATTTTGTTTGCTAACTTGAAAAAATTCTGTTAAAAATAGCAAAAAGCATCCCTCGTTGTAGGAATAAATGACACCTTTGATGACTGAAATAATAATTTTTCTGAAATTCTAACTTCTCTTAAATTTTATTTTCCAGGCGTCTTTCTCATTCAACCCAAACAGTCTGCTTATTTATGCTCCATCACAGGCCCTGCAATGAAAAATCAGCTGTTTTGACAGAATATTTAGAAAGCTCTGTGAACAGTTATTTTAACAGTAGATATTAAAACCCTGTCTCTTTTTATTCTAGATAAACACATCAGTGGCAGGAAAGAAGAGCTGATCCAAATTTCACAAGTTACAGCTTTACTTAAACTACCTTATTGTGGCCTTCCAGTATCTTAGGGGGGCCTACAAGAAAGCTGGGGAGGGACTTTTTAGGATCTCAAGTAACAACAGAACTAGAGGGAATGGGGCAAAGCTGGATGTGGGCAGATTCAGGCTGGATGTGAGGAAGAAGTTCTTCCCCATGAGAGTGGTGAGACCCTGGAATGGGTTGCCCAGGGTGGTGGTTGAGGCCCCATCCCTGGGGGTCTTTAAGGCCAGGCTGGATGAGGCTCTGGGCAGCCTGATCTAGTGGGAGGTGTCCCTGCTCATGGCAGAGGGGTTGGAACTGGGGGATCCTTGTGGTCCCTTCCAACCCTGACAGATTCTGATCTGTTTTGGCAGAGGACTTTGGAGCCCTGGTGGCTCGGTGGTTGGACTTGATGATCTTGGAGGTCCCTTCCAACCTAAATGATTCTATGATTCTATGATATTTCTCCTTATTACAGCTGTAACACTACATTTCTTTTTGAAGTATCTTTTGTAGGCAGTCTGAAAGCAAGTGTACCCAGCTGTTGTGAAAGAAGTTTTCATCCTTGGGAAAGTACAAATTAGTGCTGAAGTAATTTTGTGTGTTAGGGCTTGTGTAGGCACTCCCTTTGAAACTGGTAGTGGATACCAAAGAGGAACGCAGTAATCCCAGGCAGGTGTTTGAGCAGTAAGTTAGCTCATCCTTTCTTTCCCTTTCTACACCTGCAGAGCAAACGAAGACAAGTCTGCTGAGAATCCAGAGCCATAGTGTGAAATATAGAGAGGAAAGGCCAGAGGAAGGTACATCTCCTGAAAAAAAGAGCTCTTCTGTCAAAAAGAATGTGAAATGCACAACTGTTACCAAAGGCAAGTTGCTGGAACAGGAAGCTCTGGGCAGAGCAGACAATAACATTTCTCCTGCTGCATTTCTAACTAATGGGATCTCACTTGAGATAAAACTGTGCAGTCCTGCAGTACAAAGGGCTGGAAGGCAGCAGAGATGCAGAGAGCTGGACATGCAGGAGAATGTTGTGACAAGGTCCTTACAGCTGTGGCTGGACTCCTGCCAGTGCCCAGACTATATAGTTTACATCAACTTAGTTATGTCCACAGGATGCAGCAGCTCTAACACAGCAATGCCTTAAGCTGCTGAAAAGACATCACAGTTGGTTTCTTATCAACAGGATATATAGATTTTGAGAATCTTGTTACACAGTAATAGTTTGTTGTGATATGGTAATTTGTAGTTTTGTCCAGTGCTGAGGTTAAAGGTGAGAGTGGGGGTTCCATTTCTGTAGTATTGATGTGAAAGTAGGTTGTATTCATTAATATGCTTAGACTTGCAATAAACATGCTCTCTGGAACAGGCACATATGTAGAGGCAAAAATATTTCCAATGGAGCTTGGATATGCATCCAGAGAGTTTTAATTTCAGTAATTCGTGCAACTCTGAACTTTATGATAGGTCCTCTAAGTTGTTCAAAACCCTCACCTATAATACTTAAAGATACTTTTTTACAATTTTAGCATCTTATTTTTAGTTGTCTATATACCTTTTCTGTAGATTTCCATAGCAGCATACCCTCAATTAGCCACGCCTGGCCATCTCACTTGTGATAGTACTTGGTATCACATCTTGAACTGCAGAATAACTGATGAATATTTCCACTTGGGTTATAAAAAATAAATACATACAAAGTTCAAAATTTTTTTACACTGTGCTATGCCTGACCTATTTTATAAATTTTCTCATTCATTAATTAGGGCTCATGAGGCATATAGTAACAGTTACTATTGTTCAAGCACCAAGAAACACAAGAAACATAATTGTCATTGATTAATTTAACAATTGAAAGAGACATTATTGTGTAGTTTTTGTGTTACTGCTAGTAGGCTCAAATAAAAATATAACACTTTTATGTTATGTCAGCTTGTTTATGTATACTTCTATGTGCACAAAGCCTGTGAGATAATGAAATGAAAATGTTTTATCTTAGATCTGAAAATGCAGAAAGCTGTGAACAGGACATCTAAAAGGTATGTGTGTGCATATATAGATACATCACAAAAATTATAGTTTAAATTTTTCTTCATGAATTTCAGACTTTTGAAATGTGTTTCTACCTTGTGCTGGATCTTAAAGTCTCTGTTTTTCTAGTTCTCTGGATATCTCTTCTGCTCTTTGGTTAAAGACCCACGGCTTGGTTGCAAGGCGACTCACCATCATGGATGCCTTAGCTCCTACAGCTGTCCCTCACAGTACCAAATACATCCCAGTTCTGGACAAGCATGTAGCTTCTAAAGTATTTGATGAGGTAAAACTTTTACACTGTTTCAGAGCAAACATAGGACTTGGTAATGTTTTCAAAAGTTTTTTTGAATTAATTTCTATAAATATTATAAGTGCAGTCTCTAATACTTACTGTAGATAGATGATGTGCACTAAGTCTATAGGGCATATCTGAATGTCTGTTCATTCATGCATCCATAAGAAGATAAAACTGATAGCCAGTAGTGTTTCTTGCAGACTTTACCCTTAAGTTTTAGAGCTATGCATTTTTCTATCACAGTTACCAGTTGATGGCAGTGTGCAGCCATCAGGTGTTCAGCAATTTCTCGATCACCACAGCCTCTACTGGTACATATTAATTCACTTGAGTATGTATTTCAGGTCCATAAATTCATGTGGAAAGCTGTGCAGGTGCACAGTTAGTAGACTTGTGCATTCTCAAGGTTTACGTGTGTCCTTTCAGACCTTTTGAACAGTTTTGGAATTCAGTAATGAAAATTTAATTCTATGTGTAGGCAGTTGTGAGATTGTGCAAAATTCACAGCGAATTGTGTATCATGAAGCTCTAGTTGCCATTCCACCTAAAGGAAAACTGTTTTGTGGTGAGTTGCTTCCATTCTTCTTGTGTGATGCGTCCTGTGAAAGTCCTGTGAATCTGTTGCAGCTCATTTTAACTAGTAAAAAATGTTTCTTTAAACAATACTCAAAGAAAAATCTAAAAAGCATCTGTTTACATAACAAGAGGTGAGCAAGAGTTTTGTAACAGGATGTGATACAGAGCTAAATAAAATATTTATAGCAAATTTATACATTGGTAAATTTCAGAGTTTGTGTTTGTTTTTTAAATTTAGGAATGGGGATTTTTGCTATAGCATGCAGATTGTGGAAGGAAAACTAGATACTCTGTTCTAGTAAACCCAAGTTAAAACCAAGATCTCTAAGGATTTTTTTTAAGTGTGAGGTTCTTTTGGTATGCAATAACAAGATAGCTTCTTGTGTATCCTTTAATGCTTTCTATACATTTTAACACCTCAGATGTAAAATACAAATTTTTTTTTTCCAAAAAATTAGACTCCCAATGATTAAAAAACTGTACAAAACAATCTACTGTATGGGAAATGTCCAATAAAAGACATTGTGACTTTCATGTAACTCGTACATCTGATTTCAAAGCAGTAACTTCCCATCTTCTGCATACCCTTACTACATAAAGCTCTTTCTCACACGTTTCCAAATGAAGACTCCTCTGACTCCTTTCCAGAGAATCTTGAATTGCGTTTGAAGTGCAATTTGCAAAAACACTGCTCTGTAAAACAACAGTCTTTGAAAATAGATTCAGCAAGTGCTACATACAGGTGGTTTTTAATGGCAGTTCATGGGAGCTCAGGGTAGCCTAGTTCAGGGCTGAATGAAGTTCAGTGTTCTTAGAATGAACGGCTGCTCTACAGAATCCAAACAGTCATCTGTGGGCTTTCTTTAGATTCAGGGATATCAACACAAAATAATATGCCATTTTTACCACTTTTTGATACTTGCTAATGCTCATTAGTTTTATAGAGACACTTCAGTTTCTCAAACAGTGGAGAATTATTTTTCTGTGTGTAGAGGCATGGATTTCTCTGGATCTGAATCAGATACAGAAAGGAAGAAATAGGTTGGGGGCTGCACATGAGGAATTTATGAGCTATGGAAGCCATTCTCCCTCAAGCTTCATGCCAGCATATCAAGGAAAAGCAGAAAATAGATTCTGAGACTAGACTTAGAGGATGAACAGGAAACATTAACAAATTAAGAATCTTGATTATTCTGGTACATAAGAAGATTTCATTGAAGATAAGAAATGTACAGACGTATTTTCATTCTTTCTTCTGAGACCTTAGTTTTCTTGATGTGGAATGTAGACAACCTTGTTTGCTTTTCTGGGAATAGTATAATTTTTCTTTTGGGCCCTTGCTAGCAGGAGTAACTGCTGCTAGGTGTAACTATGGACAGTTTTCTCACCTTGGTGATGCAGGGAGCAAAAGGTTTCCATGACAACTGTTCATTAACTAGACACTGACCTGTTGCTTTGAGTTCTGTGTGACCTGTCAGTTTCACCTGAATTATTTCAGAGAGGTTAATTCATTAAATTACCCATCAGATTCATATCCAGAAACAAATAAATGGCCTGGGGGCTTTTCAAAATTATGCTGTTCTAACTCTGCAGCAAACCTGCCCCACAGAATCATGTGAGTATCTGTTGCAGATTGCAGCATCTTAAGTATGGCTTTGCAAGTCATGGAGCTTTGACTCAGTGCATTGCTGAAAAGAATCAGCTTCAGATTCAGCCAACAAAAACATCTTTCTTTGGTCTGAACCAAGAAAGACTTTTCTAAGGTTACTGTGCTTTGATTTTGTCTTTAAAATTTTGCAAGTTTGGTTTTGAAATAAAAGCCAATTTGAAGCGAGAATTATTTTGATATGAAAGTTCAAGTATTTAATATAAAGAATGACAAAACATTTTGGCACTCTAAAAGCTTCCCCGTGATTTCTTTCAGCTGAGTCTGTCAAATTTCACTTGGCTTCATGAGCAGTTCTCATTGCTTTCAAATTATGCATAATATTTCAAGTGTACTATTTGCTAAGAACACATTCTGTTCTGGTTTTACTTTTCAATACTGTAATCATATGTTTATGTTTGCCCCTCATATTCTATTCAAAGTGTTTTATAAACTATTAAATAATCATTTTGCAAATGATGCTGTTTGTACTTGGAGTTACTCTGGGAAATTGTAAGGGAATGCAGGAGAGGACTTCTACATGGTGAAGCCCAGCTGAACTTTTATTAACTTGGTTTCAGTAATGTAGCAGACAACAACTGAGGCACTATGGAACTGGAAGAGAGATCTTCTCAGTTCCTTGCCTTTCAGCTTTCTAACTGCACCTGCAAATGACAGGTAGCCAGGTTTCACAGCTCACAGTTCCGGGCAGAGATTTACCTCATCTGTCTCTGGCAAGGTGTTTCACTGACATGTTCACATGAACTTTAGCTTCTAAGTGATCTTAAGATTAATGTAATATTAGGAGCTTTGATGTGGTCTGGCATTGATGTGACACAGATTTATTGATTAGAGAAAAGATGTCCTTAGAAAGAGAAGGGCATAAAAAATCACAACACTGATCCTGAGAAGATGTTCACACAGCAGTAATTTGGAATCCAGGCAGGCTGTGATGATTCAAACACAAGTAAAACATCAGTAAAAAAGAAGGTGTTTTTTTTGTGGTTTTTTTTTTTTTTTTTTTCCCTGATGGCTTGTCTTATTCCCTCAAGAGGGGTTTTAGTTTTATTAAACTGAACCTCATGCATCTTTTTGTCATTTATATCCTGGTCTCAGACAGGCACTTGGAGAAAATTCCCACTCAACCATATGTGTTGTAGACAGTTTTGGAGGGTGACACTAACGGTCTCTGTCTTCTCCATTTTTTCATGGATTTTTATAATCATCACCATCATCAGGACATTGATATAGAAGGTAACTTTTCTTATATGAACTGCTGAGCAATTTAAGAAGTTGAAGGATGGTGAGACTGCAGACTGAAAGATGGGAAGGCATCTTTCCTCCTCACTGTTATCCCTTTCTATCCTTTTCTCTGCTTTTTGAAGATCTACTTGTAAGTGTATGACTTGCTGTTTTATAATGAGGTTGACTGACTTAGAAGCTGTATTATAAGATTTGAAAGGTATCAAAGTTCCAGATTCTGACCAACCTGGTTGGATTCCTATGCCTTATTGTAGTTAATTAAGACTAGTTTCAGTGAGCAATAGCTGCCTTGTTCACACTCTGGTGATCAGTGTGATGGTGAAAAATGTCTCTGTCCATCATTAGTACTCTAATTCCTTAGAAAATCCTGTCCTACAGAACAAGCATATTAAATATACATAAATAAGTAACTATGGCACCTGTATTCTGGAATTAGATGCTAGTAGGTATGAGGGCATTGTTTTAAAGCAATACAAACTGGAATGGTCATTATCATTATCTAGGCTTGTCTCCCTTCTGACCAACCCTTCAATTATTAGAGAGAGTTGTTTGACAGCACTGATTTAGTTAGAATTAACTGCTACTTATGAATCTTAATTTGCAACTTCTGCATAAAGGGATTGTGTCATTTCAAAAGATTTCATTAACAGGCTGGAAACTATGTCTTAATTCTGACATTTCTTATGGGTGCTCAGGTCTTTCTTTCTGCAGCCTTTCAGTGTTCTTTCTGGCTCTTCTGATCCTGTGACGTGGACTCATGGGCATTCAGTTATTCTGGTGGAGGAAATGTTGTATGATAAATGAAGTCTGTCTTTTGTTGTGTAATAGATATTGCCGTTGGCCCATGTTAGCAACGACAAGAAGCAGATCACTCTAATTAATCCTCAGGCAGTGAATCTTGATGCTTATAAAGAGAAGCTGGAACAAGCAATTAAATCCTATGAAAGGCAAGTCTAGTCTTTGGAAATGTATCATGTTTGCAGTCTTCAGATTTTTCTTATGTAGTGGGTATTTGCTCAGAAATACTTTCCTTAATAGTGGTAATTCAGCACATGGACATACTTTAATCCACCATCAATCTGTAGAGGAAGTGTTTATTTTCTTTTAAAATAATGAAAGATAATGCATAATGGAAAAGCAGTTAATAGTCAAGGAGATTATAAATAACATGTTGCTCTTATTATGTTTGTTCAATGACCAAAAAAAAAAATTGTTTTTCTGGAAATAAACTTCAAACAAATGATCCCTGAGCGGGAATCTCCCCGAAAGACACAGACTGCTAGCCAGACTTTTAACTTAAAATTAATCTCCTAAATCCATAGACTGGCATGTAAATTAGTGGCCTGCTTTTTGCTGCTAGCTGCCTAGCACCTAACTATGGATGCAAGAATATAACTGAGGCACCTACAAGATACTGACAATTGGGGGTTTGTTGTTTTTGTTTGTTTGTTTGTTTGTTTTTAAGAGAGATATTTGTTGTGCTTATTAATTAAATATTGGTAAAAGTAGGTCAGAAGTAAAAAGAGCCAAGACATCTTTAAGGTATTTATTTCCTTAATCTAACTTTGTGCCCTTTTTTGAAGTAATGCAGTTATTTGACTACTACTGTCATTCAGTAAGCTTATGACAGCTGTATCTAGAATTGTTTTAATAAGTAAGATAACTTCTCCAGGCTGTACAATAATAACATTTACAGATGTGATTATTTTATATAGCAAAAAAGTGCTTGATGACAAGTGGTTAGTCTTTGGGTTTTGAATTCCACTGAGACCCTTTAAGGTATATTTTACATCTGTAGCTCTGTGATCACACCAGTCCTTTTTAAAGCGAGTGCTAGCTCTGCTTTTTGTTCCCATTTTCTATTTCTAAATGTGTCCATCTTTTCTGGTAAAAACGAAGAATTGTGATTTGTGAATGCAGCTTGCTGTGTTTAATATTAATGGTATTCAGTGAATAAAAATCTATTGGGTTTGTGTGCTCTTTCACTGAGACAATACTGTTGCTATCAAGCTGCTGAAGAACTCGTAGAAATCTGCTTTTGTCACTCATTTTGACAGAAGAGTTAAGTGGCATATTTTTGATAGTGACTTCTGAAAAAAATCAGTTTTTTCATTGCTGTGCCATACCATTTCATATTGTACCTTTATTGACTTCAGTTTTGTGGGAAACAAAATTGTTTTCTGTTTAAACTCTGGTGGTCTTTTGCTGACAGCATTTGCACAGTCTCCCTAAAACTTTGATGATTGGGAGTACTGTTTACTTACATCTGCTCACCGAGGTCAATGAATCAGTGTATTCACAATAGCAGGATTGGTTCCCTGCTTCTGTGAAAAAGATGTAGAGGAGAGAGATCTGCCTGAAGAGCCTTAGAACTGACGATGTGAAAAAGAGTCCCCATTGCTTTTCCTCTACTTGTGAAACAGCAACCCAGTCAAATTTATTTTGCTCTAAATGCCACACTACTTTTCCAATAATTGAATTTGCAGAGGCTGCAGTTCAGCTTTGTGAATAGTGGTTGGTCACGAATTTATTGTACATCTGTATATGAGACAATACATCAGGGCACACAGATTTCAAGAACAGAAGCAAGCATGACAATATTTTCCCTATACATAGGCTGACCTTAGCATCAGATGTAGAGAGAGAAAAGTGGAGAGGGCAGAAACTTTGTGCTCTGGCAAAGAATACACAGTATTGAAGGAGAAAAATGCTGAAAGCTTCAAAATGTGTATGATCTTGTATAGCCAGAAGCTTTTACAAATGAGTTCATTATGAGTGTGCGCACATTTAGAAGTATGAAATAGGCAGTGGAGCGTGCTGAGACTGCAGATTGTGAATGAACAAAGTAATTTACATTCTAAAAAATGCTAGGGTTAGGTTCCTAGTAGATAATATGAGTCATTAAGGAATTCATACTGAAAATCTGGTGTTAATGAGCTTTTTTTGTACATGCACCAGTAAATATGGCTAGACTGTTGAAAGTCCAATGGTTGCAATCCGAATTTTTCCTAACAATGAATTTGTTCTTGTATTTCCAAAGGAAGTTTGGAAATTTTTCTTGGAATTACAGTAATTAGGATCATAGGTAGAGGTTTATTTCTATAGTGTGAAATGAAGCAATTGAGTGATGGCTTAATTGTTTGAGATGTTAATAGAGAAAACTGTAAGCTAGATGACCTAATAAGAGTTTGGAAATTATGTCTAACAAGCAAAAGCCGGAAGTTTAGTGGTGCTTTAAAAAGATCTCAGAACTGCATTGCTTTGGGACAATCACTTCTGTTTTCCTGTCAGTACTTTTTCTTTATAGCCAGGATTTAATTAAGTAGAAACCTGAATGGCACAACCAAATGGTTATATTAGCAGGGAAAAAAACCCACAAACTCACATTGCTCTTCACGTGTCTTCAGGCTACAGTTTTCTCAAACAACTGTTTAATTGGAGGAACTGTGCTTAGTTTAACTGGCATTTAATCTGTTTTGTTATTTGATTTCACCTGCTGGTGCTGAAGAGAACCATCCACAGATAATCTTGACAGGAAGCAGCAGTGATTGCCATTAATCCTTCTATGACCCTGAAATAGCCATGCTGCTACTTGATGGAGGATGCTGTGTTCCCGTCTACTCTAGCAGTTGATAATTTCATAGTTGAATGATAAGGATGCAATTTGATGATACATTGCTCTTGGAATACAAATCAGTGCAGATATCTTAAGAAACTGTGTTTATTTGCTAGTTTTGGGATGATCAAATGCACAAGGAACTGCATTCCCTCAAGAACTGCTTTGCTTTCTTTAATAGGCGCCTAAACCTAATTATTTGGAGAGCACTATCTCAGGAGGAAAGAGACAAGTAAGCTATTACCTTTTGGTTTTTTAACTTACCTTTGAAAGACTGGTATCAAGTATTCGATACATTTTTATCATTCTATCTGAAACCAACTGGTTTTGTTTTGAAATACTTTGCAACTATACCTTTCAAAAATGCAGCTGTGATATGGTGTAATATTAAGTTCTGGACCCCCTTGCAGTGCTTATTATTTTTGAAGGAAAGGACTTGCATGAACACGCTCTGTTCTTAACCAGTGTCAAGTGGCAGGGCCTTGGGAGGGCAGCATGTCATTCATTGCCTTTGGCATTAGGTTACCCTGTAAAGAGCACTTCAGTGGCTGGATTGTAGAGGTAATAAACACCTTTACAGCATGTGCTGGAACTGGATATCACACTGGAAGTTTGTACTACTTTAACTAGCTTATTACTGGATATTGATTTAGAAAACTAGTGGCTGTATAAACTGGATTAACATCAGTGAGGTTAGTGTCTGTCTGCTTTGGAGAATAAAGTGAAGATCAGTTAATGAAAACTGCATGGGAGTGAAATGTTCCAAGGAAGAAAAATGGGAATGAGAACTAGAATGCATTTAAGAAGATTTAATATAATGAGCAAAAAATACACAGTAATAGGGAGAACTAAAACCTCGTTCTGGTGCAGAGAGGAAGTGAAGGCTGTTAAACAAAAGAACTGCATATAATTAAGTAAAAGGAAATAGATGTCTGTTGATACACAATGAGTTGTAGAGTATAGAGATTTGAAAGGATGGTACCCAAAATATTTTATTGTTGCTAACATGTGGCTAATTAGGTATACAAGGGAAAAGTCCTAGCAATTGTACAACATGTTGCTAGAGGGCCATACTAAAATTGTTAATATTGGTACATAGAAATTGAAATATTTTATCTACTTCTAAATTTACAATTTGAATGATGATGTTCATGTATTACAAAAGAACAACAACATACTTTCAAAGTTAGGAATCTGTAAGAATAAAAAACCTCCACTGATTCAGTCACAGAGTCCTGAAATAATTGGTTGAGGAGCTTTCCAGTACACTAGTGTGTATTAAAGTGTTATCTCAGATACTAGGGAAATCCAGGTTTACTAGAGGAGTGGTAATATGCCTGAGTTAAAAATATTTAAGAGATCAGAATCAGGAGATAAGATAGCTTGCCATTGGTTATAAATTAATAAAGGATTAATGTAATAGAGAAAATATCTAGGTAAATAACTATATTGGTCAGGTTAATTTCAATACAAAGCAGTGCCTAGAGGAGCAGAGGTAAGCAGTGACAAAGAGTAGGGCAACGTGGTAGGCATCACCATGATTATATGTGTTGGTAAAACAGACACTTAAATACTCTCCTCAGTTCTAGGTTTTAAGACTCTTTAAATGTTGGCAAAGCTGTAGAGAAGAGCCACAAAAGAGCTCTTTAAATAGTTATTTTTTTGAGTTCTAAAAAGAAGTATGTTACTTCCAGTTGGAGATGTAAAGATTTCTGCCTGGTTTGGACTTTGGAGGGTCCTGTTTGGTTTTCACCAGTTCTTTAGTCTAGTGGACATTGACATAATCTGAGCCATGCATGGAAGCAAACTCCTGATCCCTGAGGGAAATTGGACAGGGCAGGGCTGACAGAGAAACAAACAGCTGGAGGGTGTTTCTTTTTATGTGATCAGTCAAGACTGATGTGGCAAATCGGGACTCAGCAGGTGTCTGGCACTGTTTTACCTTGTCTAGATGCTTGCCACTTCACCCTAGCTGCTGCTCCAGAGGGGCCAGGGATCTCTAAGTCATATATGCAAGTTCTTTATTGATGCCTCACATATTCTAGGACATCTAAAGTGGCACCAGACATCTGTGCTCAGACACTCAAACTTCCCTGTTGATGTCTTCCTGTGTGATATGGTTAAGCCAGATGTGATTAACTAACCACTACAGTAGCTGAATGAAACACAAGAACTTGTGGCACACAGAAGATAGATTGGATGAATCTAATGTTTTATTCTGCCTTTACACTTTGTGATTCTTTTTGTAAAGTCCTGCCAAAATTACAAATTTTGCTACTTGTGATTATTAATTTTTTAAAACTTTTTTTTAAGATTTAAAGAGGATGGGCCAGTCCAGTATATGCAGCATAAAGAAGCTTTGCTGGAGCTTTTAGAGAGTTTGGGATGGCCAATTTCCTATGAAGACGTAATATTGTTAGAAGATGAGATATTGACAGCATTAACATACTTACAACAAGCCTCTGATCTTCAGGAAGCTGTCAAAAATGAAACTGAAAAAAGCTCAGTATCACACATAAGCAACCACCAAAAGGTAACAGACTGGAAGGGATCTTTTTTCCTCCCCAGGTATTTCTCTTCAGTATGTGCTTCTGGGATCATTGTGTTTTGTGCTTATATCTGATAAAGTAGGAATTTAGCATAGTGCTATACAAGTGGGTAGAGGAAGGAAGGTAGTTAAAAAGAGAGCAAGCTATCAATGACTTTTTCAAAGGAACAGGGAAGTAGAATTTCTGAATCTTAGAGAGACACAGAAACTGAGCCTCTTGGAAACAAATCTGAGCAAATTATCTTTATCTCCTTTGCAACGACAACAGAGATATATATGGAAGAGCAAAACCAGATATGTTAAAGACCATTATGATACAAGATTTGTGGTTGGCTTAATATCTGATAAACAGGACTAAAAGATCTTGTAGTGTTAGAGTAATTCACTGTAATATTCCATTATATCTTTCTTGTAAGAGAAAAGATGGAGAGGAGAGGTGGGATTCAGCTTCATACTCGCCCACTAAAATTTGGCTGACCATAAAATGTAGGCATACATGAACAGATGGCTAATCTGTTAGTGCTGTGAATGGAGTCAGTGGCATCTGGAGCTCATCTTGAAGTGGACACCTGCTTTTGGTGAGCCCGAGCTCTCTCTTCGCTCCATTAAAATATGTCCCCCAGATGAACCTCTGATTTTTGTTTGGAATCCTATTGATAGTGAAATGTGGTATGGAAATACATGAACCAATAAGTATCAAAATAAGGCTAGTAAGTTATTTTAGGCTGCTCAACTGAAAGATAGAACATACTTTTCATTTTAGCTTTTTCTGTGGTGATATATAAGGTCAGAAAACATATATTAGATAACAATGTTGTGTTCTCCTGTTATTATTTTCAATCTTTCATAAAATTCTTGAAAATTAATTGATTCTACCTCAATGGTTTTACCTTCAGGCTGTGAGTATGAATTCTCAGGGAAATGAATTATAGATTTTTAAGTTTTTAAAAGCAATTTAATTTCCCTCAGTGGAAGGATTTATGTGTACACTATTGACACACTGGAATTCAAAGAACTTACCTCAGAAAAAAACAGACCATTTCTCTTATTCGCTGTCTTTTTTTTTTAATCTAAAAGCTTCATCAAAGCTTCCCAGCTTCTCTGGGAGTGATGTTGCCTCTGTAGAACTACTGTCTAGGTAGAGTAGAACTATGATAATATTGAAATCAGTTTTTTAGGAAGTGAATAAGAAAGAAAATATTTTCTCAGACTTCTGAGTTCTAATAAAGGATAAATAAAAACTAATATAAAATTAATCATAAAGCTCATATATTAATATATTCCTTTTATTGCCCATTGTTTTATATCACTGAGGGAGGGAAACTAGTGTTTGAACTTGAAGATATGGTTGGCCTAGTTGCAGTGGATGCTGGGGGAAGTCCTGTGCTTTCATTGTGTGGGAATCATAATCAAATGATCGTAATAGTTATATTTTGCCCTGATGTCTGTGTATACCAATATGTACAGGTATGTATATATACACACACACATATCACTTTGAAGAGGTAACCTAAGTGACACTCAAATGAGCACAGTACAAACCTATACTGGGAGTTCTCAGCAAGGAATGGCAATGTGCAATTGGATTTTACAACTGTACTTTTTATGCCAGGTGTCCATATTCTCTGCTTACCAGAGTACACCAAAAATCTTTTGGTTTCTTGACAGACCTCTCTTTTCACTGAGATCAGCAATAGTTTTCATGATGAGCTGTGGCCTTTTACATACTATGACTTAAGTTATAAAAGACTATTTGTGTTAGAATAGAATAGAATATGTTATGATGATGTAGGATGTGTATGAAAGTAAGTGATTATGGAAGGAATCACATTCAGTTTTCTGTAGTTTTGAGAAGGTTTTTTTCCATTAAGACTACATTCGCAAATGTTTTAATATAATCAAAAAACAGATGATCTTGATTCATTTTACATTAGTTTGAAAATATTACTCTGGTAATACAGCTTTTTTGATTATTGATTTACCTCTGCCATATAATATTCTGATAGAAGGGCAGCAGAAACACATTCATGTTTCAGTCGCTGACTGCAGTTTTACGTTGCCTTGGAACAGCCAATGTGTGCTCTCAGACATGAGGTGATTAACATTGTGCAATCACTTATCCCGAGTCAACCTGCTTTAGGAGCCTAATCAGAGCACCATCTTCAGTAATTGCTAATCTGCAACTGAAAGGCTGTAAGAGTGAGAGGCAGAAATGCAGATGTAATTAGAGTTCTGTTTGTGTGATGGAAAAAACAGTGGGGAAAAAAAATGGGGAGCCTTTTAAAAATGCTGTTGGAGTTTTTTCAAACGAGGATGTCTGTCTACAAAATGCATAGAAAAAAATAAACTGCCAGCTGAATGACATTACAGCAAGGAAGTAGCTGATGTGGCACTGAATGAAAAGTATCATTGTGAGATGGTAAAAAAAATCACAATTATCCTGGAGGCTTACTCAAGAAAGCAGAGTTCTAAATTTTCTGCTAAATATTTTTTTTCCACTAAATTAAAAATAAAACCCCCTTAGTTTTTAGCTTTTAAGTGTTCCTAATTACCTACATAACTTCTTAAAAGAATTAGTAATCCTTTTTGGATGTCCTTGCTACAGAGCTTTCTGTTTAAGCCTACAACTGAATTAATGGTCTGGTTATCCTCCCTCTGTGCTCTGACCTTCTCCGGGAGTTGTGTTCAGGCTGCTGTGTTTGCACATATCTCTGAAAGGTGGGGTATGGCACTGCTGCCTTGGAGGAGGGTGAAGGAGAAATCCATCTGCACAGGGCTGCGAGATGACTGAAGACCTCTGGTGATGCAAGAAGTAAATGCTTTGGGAAATGAGCAAACAGTTATTGTCAGGCAAAACACTGAACGTTGATGATTACCTCCTTGGAGGGGGAACTGTAGAATGTATTTTACTCCGTTTACTTGGTTCCTTTTGCTGTACAGATTAAAGCATGGGTTGACAGAAATCTTCCTCTTCAGGCTGGCACTCAGCTTTCACCTAAAGATATTAAAAATGAGGAATGTATTATTTATTTTTTTGCAATAAGTGACTGCTTTAACTTAAAATATTGCATCTGGTTTCTATTTTGAACTGTCAGGCATAACACTTAAACATCATTTCTTATGATTTCTTTTTTCTCACTGATTCATAAAGCTGTTTACAACATGATGTTCCCTAGTAAAAGGAACTGTTCAAGGTCCCCTACCCCACTTCTCATTAGACAGCCTCAGGTCTGCTGGGGTCATGGCATTACTATTCTGCAGGTGTGATAGCTTCCAGGGCAGCTTGGTGCATTCCAGTAATGGCTGTAACACTTTCATGTAAAGTTCTTATTTCCCCAGTGTTATAATATGGCCCTTGAGAGTGAAGGAGAACTTTTTCTCTCATACTAAATATTTCTGTTTCTGTATATGGATGGACTTCAGATTTTGCAGAGCAAAAAAGCTGCTTTCACTGTTAATGATTAACTCTCATCAAGAATATACTTTTTAAAGTGCTATGTTTCACTTGGGATGAACTGAAACATGCAAAGACTTACACTTATTTGTGACCCTGCTGAATGGTCTCCATGTGAATAAAAATAGCTTAAAATAGCTAACAAGCATAGTGTGTTCCATAAAGCATCTTTATTTGGGTGGAAAGGGACCTCTAGTGGTTCTTTGAGTCTGTTCTTTCTGAAAAATGTGTTTCATATACAATCGATGTAATTATTCCTAATACAATATTTATAGCTGAGGCTTGATTCTTTGAAAGAATGGAAATTCTGGATCACCCTTGGCAGTTTCTTCTATTTTGTGGTGTCCTATTTCTTACACTCCTCATTCTTCCTCACTGTTTAAGGATCATTAGTTGCCATCTGTTGATACCTTTTTTGCATTCATACATTTCTTAAACTGCTTGGCATCCCTTGCCTTTGTTCTTGTGTCTCTTTAGGGAGACAAGGGAAAACAAGCATCTCAAATAGCAACAGCAAAGAAGTTGTAACTGCCTAGAAATGTTTGGTCAAATTTTCCTTTGTCCTCAGTGGAGTAACCTGCTGGACAGACAGCTTGTAGCTACAAAAAGTTAGTCTCTTTAATAAAAATGGACTGTGGTCTACAGAAAGTGGGCTTTTTGCCACTGACAGCCTGGAAAAAGCAGTGGCTGCCCTGCTCTGGAGGTGTCAGGATTGTGAAAAGCCACGATCAGAGCGAAGATACATGGAGATCTGTGGATAGTCTTCCTATCCAGTCACACTTGTAGTGGGAAAGTGCAAAAACTAATCTCTGTGAAAGGGTATTAAAAAATGCAGCAGGTATTGTCAGAGGTTAACAGAGTCTCCTTCACCTCGTGTGGTTTAATGCATGCCTTCAACAGAAGCAGAGCTCAACAGGATGAAAATCCGTGAGAATTAGACAGCACCCTTTTGTAATAAAAATGCTGGAGAATGATATCCCAGAAATGGGCACTCAGTCTGTGTCTGGATCAATCACATGGAACACCTAAAAGCTGTGTGTGGCAGGAGAGGTGAATTTGAATTTAGAAAGTATTTCTGAGCCACCTGAATTCTGCAGGACTCGGCGTCTCCATTGTGAACGCCTGTATTTGGTATTTGGATTAATGAGGAGTGCTGGAAGTTGCCCAGATTATTAGTCAAGCATTACAAATTAGTTGATAATAAATATTCAGCAGCAGCTGTCCCTTTGAGCCTGAGGAATTAAGTAAATGGTTTACCCAAATACCGTTTTGTGCCTGTGGAGCTCTAAGTCTTTGCACTCAAATCAGCCGTTGTTGGGTTGTACTTCAAGCAGCCAGTTAAGCGCTGAGAAGAGCCTCTGGTTTAGACTGAGTTTGAAAAACAGAACTGTTGATATAATTTATATTCTGTACGGGTAAAAAAAGTAAACTAGAAAAAAACCCCAAACATCTCTTTTGAAATATCTCTTTGTCCTTTTTATGTGTGTTTTGCTTATTTTTATAATATTGTTTTAGGGTTGTGTTTTTTATGTGAAGATTGGAAAAAAGAGTTTGTGATAGTTACAGTGAAATCAAGAACAAAGACTTTAGTCAAAATTGCTCCCACCTTTTCATCATTATTGACTTAGGGAAAATCAAGCATAAAAATCAAATATATCTTTTTAAGAATAAAAGTGTGGTCCAGCAATGAAGCAGGTCATACACACTCTAGCAGACAGGGGAGTTTAGGAGTCTGTGACTTAATGGTTGTTTTTCAGAACAGTGTGTAGATCTGTGGAAGTTTGAGCTGTGTGTTTTTATGATGCAAAGTAACTGTATAGGAGATGGATGCTTGCAAATTGTTTACAAGGTAGGCTAATGAATGTGTTTTAAAAATTAATGGGGAAACTGCTTTACTTAACTTTGCACCTGCTGATAATTTATATTTAGAAACATTGTTGTGAGCAGTATGGAGAAAATAATAGAGTATTCCAAGAAATAATTTGCTATTGTTGAAGTAAATATAAACTATAGTGTTATTCCCGAGGATTATTAAAAGGTGCTTATAAAAATACTGAGATTACAGACTTTTCATTGTTAGAAAGTAAATGATTTTGTATCATCAGTTTTCTTAATTTTCTCAGGAAAGCAAAATGTAAAGTGTTCTTTCACATTCTGACATACCCACATAATACTCTGATCCTCTCAAAACTTCCTGGGAGACAGATGCCCTGAATGGGAAGAAATTATTCATTCAAGAAAAAGAGGGATTCAGGAATATCATTTACTTTAGAGGCAAATCACATCAAGACTCCATAAAAAGTGAATGTGAGCTATGAAAGGCTTTAAGGTAATGGTGACTGTAAAGTCAGAGACACAGAAGTTCAGAAATCCCAACAGTGTATTTCTACATAGAGCCACTTGTGATTTCTGAGTCTTTGGACTATTTCTCACAGCCTCCTGCCTCAGTTGTTTCGTGAGATCCATCATGCTTTTTGTATTTTTCATTCAGCTACTACTAATTGCAGTCACTGACTTCAGCTAGGAGTTGAGATGGTCCACAGCGAGCCCACCCCATTGGTGTTTCTGTTCTCACCATCTGGTGTGTGGTCCTCCAGACTTATTTATGAGCAATTCAGCAGTAAGCTCCAGTGTTCGGGGTGGCTGTGGGATGTTGCACAACCTGTAGTCTCAGGAGCTGTCCCCCAAAGAGCAGAATTACTGTATGAAGAACCCAAACTATCAAGGCAGAATGATGGGGCAGTGGCAGTTCTGGAAAATGTGGCATAATATTTTTCTAAGATGGAATATTTTAAAGCTGCTGAAAATTTAAGTTTTGAATTTATACTTTCACAGACACTTCAAGATTTTGTAAACATTTTTTGCATTCTATATTTTTTTAATCAGTTTTTACATACAGTGAGATAATGTTAATGAAAAAAAGATTGTAAAGATTAACCCATGTGGAAAAAAATGGATGTGTATAACACTTTCACTTATTCTGCAAAGTCAGTTTTATTTTTCTTTATCTCATCCTTGACTATGAATTGTACAACTTTGTAGACTTTTTTTCTGGGAAAATGGCAGCCAGAGACATAATTCATCAAGGTAAATTTCTGCCTGAACACTTGAAAAAGGGGATATCGTTATGACCATGTAAAAGAGGACTTTATAGTGAAACTTAGATTATCTTATCAATTAATTCTTCCTGTGACATCACTTCCTCTGTTGATAACTATTCTGAATGTTTAAAATAATTCAAATTTACTGTGAAACATCTGTAGAGGTCATAACATTACATTGGCTACGTTTTTAATGAATCCCAAAGGATAGATTGAGGGTGACTGGCTTAGGTGTTGTGGAAAAAATAATGCTGTCAAATTACAGAGACTTGAGGAAGAAACTGTGAAACCGAAGTCCAAGAACAAACAAAAAAGCCAAGTATTTGTAACTCACAAAAGCCAAAAGGTGATTGCAAGATCAGATGTCACAGGATTTTATTATCCAGGTATATATTTTTCTCCGCATTTTACATATTTTTTAGAGTTTCTTAATACTGATAAACCATTCATTTTGGTCATAATTAGCTACTTCTGCCTTAATTAGATACAATATTACATGTGCATATTCATGGAAAATGTATATATATCATGTGTGTGAAAGTATATACATTTTGTAAAGTTAGAAAGTAATGATACATTTCTAGAGGAACAGTACCAAAGAAAATCCTTTTACGTAACTGAGTACTGGAGAGTATCAGTGTATCCCTCTTTGATGTCTTCCTTGAATGTTGGTGTTTGAGTGTTTGGCAAAAGCTGAGCTTTTGCGTGTGTTCAAAGAATTCACTAAATGCTTCTGCCTTTTCAAGGAGTTTTCAGACAGGTAAAACTGTTCTGTTGTTTCATTTTTTTTAAAACAAAAAATCATGTGTGTATGTGTGTTTATTTTTGTGTTACCTTTGTTTGGTTTGGTTTTGTTTTTAAGTTATATATTTTTAGCTGTGGTAATAATTTCATTATGTTAACTATCATACACATGATCAACTCAAATTTCAGACCTGGGCTTGAAAACTATTCTTTCTTTTATTTTTAATGGCATTATTAAGAACAATTATTCAGAATGTTAGGTTAGTGGTTTTATTTATTTATTTTTTTAGTTTCAAATTTCTCTATTTACCCTAGCTAAATGAAAATGAAGAATGTGTAGTATAGACATGTTTGTCCTCAGTGATATGTGACAGCTTACGGGATATAAAAAAAATATTTCCACAGGAGATAAAAGAAAAATCATTTGAATGTTTTATTATGTTTTTTTTTAGGAACTGTGATAAAGAATATCAGTTCTACCTGTGCAGTTGTTGACTTCAGCAATGGGGAAACTTGTATTGTACCTGTGGAGCTCACTCTGCCTGTGGGAGGTGCTGTGCCATGCCCATATCTGCAGGTGAAAAACTAGCTTTTACATATGATTATTTTTTTTTTCCATTTGCTCACAGAGAGAATGAAGGGTAGATTTTAAAAAACCCTCACATTTAAATACATCTATTTATTGTAAAGAAAGTTTTTTAGTGATATTAATATCATGCTGTTTTCAGTGTGCTATTTTTCATTTGTTTGGAGCTTGTTTTCATTGTACTCCTATTCCTTTGTTTATTAGAAATCTATATTATTTTATTTCTAAAACATTAATATTTGCCCACCTTTAAGAGAAACAATATAATGGATACAGCTGATTTGAATACAAGAAGCATTTTTATAACTGCTTAATTACACTTAAAACTAGAGACATACTTTTTTTCTCTGTTTGAAATGAAGGCAAATCTTAATCTGGTAGTTCCTGGTATTCTTTAAGGGGAACATCCAGCTCTAGAGAGCTGCAGATTTTGACAGAAAATCATGACTTCTGTGTTCATTTTTTTAAAAACATTTTATATAAGTCATTTATATATGGAATTCTCTAAAATTCCCCAGGTTCATTTAAAAGCTTTTAAAAAACATAAATTTGTGCAAAGTCCAAAGGAATGAAGAGTTGGAGAGTTTCCTTCATTCACCCCAGCTTGCTAGTTGAGCTCTGATACATTTCATAGGGCTTCGTGTTCTTGATTCAGTGGAAATTGGGAATGATTGGTACATGCAAGGATCAGGTTCTTCCTTTCTTTTAAAGATCCATATTAAAGCATGGCAAACATGATGATTCGTGTAAAAATTTCTTAGTATTTACCTTTTATGTCTTGCAAAACTCACAAGTTACAGTTCTTGCAAACTGATGCAGGCTGGAGACTACGTGTTTGCCAGAACCAGGACACAGAGAGGAAGTGAATATTTTGTGCCTGCCATTGTCATAGCAACACCAGGGAGAGTGGAGATGGGTGACAAACTCTACACAGTTCTGACGTTCAACAACAGGAAAGTAAGTAAACCTAGAAGACGGTACCTGTTTGGCAGTGGTGTTACCATTGCTCCATTTTTGATGAGGCAGACGCAATTTTTTAGGCTAATGAGTCCCTGCCTCCAGCTAACTAAAGTCAATCAGATTTCAGGGCTCAATGAAGAGCTCGTGTAATAGACATAAACCAAGAAAATTCTGTAGGATAATTTATTCTTAAATCGTACTCTGTGCTTTCCTCTAGAATCCATTTGGTGGCTTTCACAAGCTACATGCTGCTAAAATGAGAAACATAGGGAGTTTTATCACAGTCAGTATAGTCTTCAATTAATTTAATCATGTCTGTTAGTTTGTAAGACATTATGATAATTTTACTGCATTTTTCACAGTGCATATTAAGAAAAGGTACTCTGTACTTGGCACTTTTTTCTTCATTATTTAGAGACTGATTATAGTTACATTAAAACAGTTGACTTCTTATGCATATATATATTTATTGTTTCTGAGATTTAGATTTTGATTAGATAAATGTTGACGGTGTTATTGCAGGAACACTGTGTAAGAAGTGAGCTTATTAAAATCAGCCAAATGAAGTATGACTTTTCCTGTCGGTACATTAAAATGGTGCAGATGATGGATTATATGATGTGAGTATGCTTGAGCCTTAAAAATATAAAAGTTTTTTACACAAATCTTAAACATTGCACTTTGAGTTCAACTGTGCTGTCAGTTTTCCATAAGTAGTACTCTAACTAGAGATGTTGTGGACTGGCTTGCTCTACACATGCAACCAAATGATTTGACCCAGGAGGGTGTCAATCAGAAGAGCATTAACTGTCTGCCTTACCATTTTATTATCTGGCAATTTGTTGCCCTATTTTCATTTTGGTAACATTGGTGACATGTGATAGTTTGAAGCTTAGACCCAGGAAGCTCTTAGAGGATTGCTGAAAGGTGAGACATAGTTTCAATTTGTTATAGACATTTTCTCTTTTAAGGTATTTATTGTGATATAAAGCTATGCATTAAATTATAAGTAGCTTGTAAGATACTGAATCTTCTATCAAGCATAAATCTGGGGAATGATGAGGAGAGAGCATGTAGGATGAATATGAGCCTCTACTTAAGTTCTGCACAACTTATGGAGAGCAGGGGTGACGTTCTGGGGTGAAGTGTGCACTGAAAGTGCAGCAGTTCCAAGTAATTGTTGATTACTTTTTTATCTCGTGTTAAATTCTAGTTTAATCCATTTGAAATATAATCGGATTGTGATAACCTGCAGAGCACCAACACACTCTGGCCATTAGCAACAACAAATCTTAGGAATGAGAATAAGATCAGAACAGTAATCTAGGGTTCTTTCTCCAGAATGCATTCCCAACCTCCAGCAATTTTTGATGAAAAAAGATGATTTTCCGAAGCAGAACTAGAGTCTTTGTATTAAACAGCTTCAGTGGAATTTTCTTCCACAAATTTGTGCAGTTACTTTTTTGAACCCATGTAAACCTTTGTCATCCGTAGCCTCTTCCCAGAAGGAGCTGCACAATTTCACATTTTGTATGAGAAAACATATGCTTTTGTTTTGGATCTCCTGTCTGCCTTAGGGGTTCTAGACTGAAGGGTTTCCTCTTCCGTTTATGTCAGCATAGCATGGGCACTGCTGCCAAAGAAGTGTATGATCATGTCATGGGAGACTTCTTCCCAAGAGGTTGCATGAACAGGACAAATCCCACCTTTAAAGGCAATCGTAGGAGTTTGTAATTTTAAAAGATTACATCAAAAAATGATAGGCAAGGGTACCAGTTGCAGCCTGATCAGTGGTTTCTCTGAGAACGATGGGACAAAAAAGCAACACTGATTCAAGCTCTGTTTCCCACACATCTTCTAGTAGTATTCCCAGCACAGTTTGAAACTCGGTCTTCTGCCAGCTTGCAGCCACAGCACATCAACAAATTAGTACCCCTGCTTTGCTGAGCAGCATTCTGAATCTGGAAATAGACTCATGCCTTTTTCCAGCCCAGATCATCTACACAACAGTAGCCTCCTTTTGCTGAAAAGTAAAACTGAAGACCATGTTTTCCTGCTTAATGCAAACAACCATTTGAAAAGAAACAGGTATATAACTGAGCTGAGTCCCAGCAAAATCAGTGGATGTCTTTCCCCTCCACTGAATTGAGTTGTGCTCTAAATGAGGTACATTATTAACAAAAGATGTAACTAAATGCATAAGCAATGTGTGGATTCCATTCTACATGCTATGTTTCACTACTGAGTGCTTTAATATCAAATTTAATATTCATTCTCCGAAGAGACTTTATGGGCAAGCTGGATTACCATTATTACATACTAATGATGAGAAAATGGGGTTATTCACTGGCAAATAGATGAATTATTTGGAGAACTGACTGAAATGAATGCACTAAATTTTTTTTGCAAATGAGAAATAAGCATACTTATTAGATCTACATTTTAGATGAAGTGATATCAAATATGGTAGATCTCTGGGTAAAAGAGTATGTGAAGTGCCATATTCAAGTCATATTAACTGGGAATTTCTATATAGTGTTTCCAGCTTGTAAACAGTGATTTGGTGGTAAATGCACTGGCCACTTTGCATAGCAGATGACTGAAATGAAATTAATGAAATGTGAATAAAATATTCCAAACAATATTCTTGCCACAGCACAAAATAATGGACCCTAAATTAAGGCATTCCTTTTATCCCCTTTAAACCATACTAAAACAAATTTTAAGTTAATTTCTGGACTGATTTTCCAGCCTGGACAGAGAGACTATAAAGCCTTACCCTCACTTATCTGTGGAAGATGAAGGAGAAGCAGCAAAGAAAAGTATTGTGAAAGAAGATGGGAAAAAGAAAAAGAAGAGGACAGCAGTAGACAAAAGACATCCCAGGGACAGGATGTTGGACTCTGATGATCTTTGCTTTGTCTCCAGAAGGGAAGTGAAACAGAGAGTAAGAAATTCACTGCCAAGCAATGAAGAAGATTTTGGAGGTAAAGAAGTAGCTCTGGAAAATTATAAATATTAGGGATTAAACAGATCTGATGGGCCTTCAGTTAATTCCCACACAAGGAATCAGGTTTCTGCATTTCTGGGTGTTAGACCAGTAAAGTACTTGGTGCTTTCCAAGTACTGTGTGATGAGGATCTTTCCCCTCCTTCGGAAAGCATTCTTCACACTGAGCATTCTCAGCATGTGTTTGCACAGCAGAGGGAAGAACTGAGTAAAGCATGTTCTGGCATATGCTACATTCATTTCCCCACCATTAACAGTAGCAGTGAAGGTGCAATAACACCAACCTTAGTTGTAAGCAGAGCAAGCAGAGTATGTTTTCCAGTCCCTCTACTGTTTGTTACTTGTTAGGTTAAGGGTCTGTCTGTATTGCGGGCATTAAATTATTGCATATGGAGCTCAGTGCTTCAGAGGTTAAACTACTTTTAGTGTCCAAGGTAGCCCTGTTAAAGCTGCTGTCTGTCTCTATACACCTGCCACTGCAGTGGAGACCTGGGCTAGTGTAGGTATGCCTTTATCTGCCCCAGTCAGCTCCTCATTTTAATGATCCTACTGTCAGTGGAAAGATAAGAGGATTTTTATCTATACTTGCTAGTTGTACATCCTTGTACTATTTTAAACATGTTTTCAACATCCTCATTAATTACTTACTTCCAGAAGTAGTGGATTATAGATTCACTCAATTATCACATTGTCAATCAACTTGATTTGGCTCGTCTGAATTTGCCTTCTATGTTGTCACTCGTCTTTAAAGGTTATCTTCAAATTCCATTTATATGGGTATTATGATGCTACTGCATTTTAGGAGTGGCCTGGTCAGAATTATATGAGAGCAGAGGTGCTGGGCTTGTCTTGTAGCTTTGTGAGAGACCACGGCTTCCACAGCTAGGGCTGCCTCACTGGAAATGCTCAGTTATCCCAGACTCCTTCCTCTGGGACATCTGGAGATACAGATGCTGAGTAAACATGAAATAACACTACCGTGATCAGCAAGGCCAGTTACTGATCCCGTGTGGGTTGAAGGAAAGAGTAAATGTGAGCA
Organism: Merops nubicus; assembly: GCF_000691845.1. Lineage (NCBI taxonomy): Eukaryota > Metazoa > Chordata > Aves > Coraciiformes > Meropidae > Merops > Merops nubicus. Next base: position 39,500 of record NW_008585090.1, read on the forward strand.
GTGGCTATCTGTGTGTGCACTTGAGTCCTGCCTAAGCTCACCTAATAATCTCAGAGTACTCTATCAAGACTCAAGACTTCAAGGTGGTATGCAGGTAGAGCATGCTAAAGAGGGTACCTTGTCCTCTTCTTATGACACCATGGACACTGAATATGTTTTTTTTTGTGCTTAAATGTGTTTTCATTTACATATCTTTCTCTCTTTTATCAGAAAGGGGAAAGTCAGAGAGCTGATGAAGATGTTAAATAAGACAATATGGTCAACCTCACAGGGCTTCATCAGATCTCTTTATACAATCTCTATATGTGATTGTGTATTTATCCTCTTTGGGTGTAGATATTTGTCCCATTTTCAGACTATGCTAATGATATAATGCGTTTTGTGTATATAATTTTGTAAATGCTACCAGATGTGTTACTTGACCCCTGACATGTACATCTATTTTAACTGTTTTAATACTGATTTCAATTTTAAAGACTGAAGAGAATAAAGGAAACAAATTTCCCTGGCATTGTTTTTTCATTCTGCCCACGGTTCAGGTCTAGTATGAACTATTAGTTTACACTTACTACTTGGCAGTCCAGGATGTGCTGAGCACCAGATCTGTGAGATTCACCTATGGGGGTTAACACTTATCCTCAGAAGTAATCATATTTAGTTAAATTGATATGAGTAAGTGTTGAATAACATGAATGAGGTGTTGGAAAATCAGCATCTCAAATAAATGTTTTGAATACAATACCAGTAATAGTTAAAGCTAATAACCTTGGTGGCTAAATACCTTTTGCAGTAGCTAAGTTGTACTTATGTTTTCAAAATTTCTAAAAGCAGTCTGTTGAACTGGGAGCTGGTTTATCTGAAAGATGTGTAACACTGCTGCATATTCTTTTCCTTGTAATATCCAATACCTGAAATATTTGGACAGCTTTTACCTTGCAGAAAAGCTCAATAGTCCTGATCTGTTTGGCTGAAGTAAAGGGTTTTTTCCTTTACTTTTACACACAATGGTTTTCCCTATGTGTGTAATGTGTGAAAAGCATTTAATGCCACCAGCAATTCCTACATTTTCTTTCCAAGGGTTTGTCCTGTCACTTGTTATGAACACTCCAGATACATACATATTTTTTTTAATAATCTGATTGGGCTGTGTTTTGTAACTACTCCATGTGTTCATCAATACTTCTCCCTTTGGTTCTGCTGACTTCGCATGTACATTCATCTGTTATATGAGCAATTAAGTTCCCCTGAACTTTAATGATCATTGCCCAATGTAGAGATGGATTTTTATGCTCTCTAAGATAATGTGAATTCAGCTGCAAGGCTTAATAGGTGGTTGATGAAGCCTTTTACTTCCAGAAAGTGTTATATTTCCACAGAGCTGTGGGTCCTGTATTAATTAATGGGGCATTTGGGAATGTTTGTGGTTTGATTTGTGCTCAGATGAAATATTCCTGGTTTTTAGGAGGAACAAACAGCCCATCCCAGTTGTTCCCACTCAGGGAAACAATGTTAACAGAAGTGAATAAAGATTAAGTAATTGTGTTAGTTATTTAGTGTATATTAGGTTCATTATTGTGTTGATGGGTAATTTTGTCTTACTTATTCCAGAACTATTGTATTTAAGACATTATTATTTTGATGTGCATGCTTGTTGCTCTTACTGTGCTGGTTACCCCTGTATGTTTGTAAGGGAGTGAATGAAATCCTGGCAGATTCCTGCTGACTGGTAGCAGTACAAGGATTCTTTGTCTAGGGAACTTGAATGATACTGTTTGTTTGAACAAGATCAAAAATACTTAACTCCATCATTGGTTATTGCATTAATTGTTTTTATAGATACTTTAGAAACCATTTATTGTTTTCCATAGAAAATTTCTTCTCCCTGTCTCTCTGATCTTCTCTCTGTTCTGTAATGCCAAAAATCAATGTTTGTTTCACATGATTTTCTCATTGATTTTCCAAAATGGCGGTGTAGTAAAAAGCAAAATCAGAAAACAATTCAGAGTGAAATACAGGTATGATACACAGTAACACCTGCACTGCCAGATGCATTAGCAAATCATAGCTAACAGAGCCCAAATGTTCTTTTTAATTTGTAATGAGATGTGACTTGTAGCAATTACACTGATAATTACTGTAACTGCCAGTGTAGCATGGGTTGGAGACCTTTGAAAATGATAATTTTCTGTCCTTTTCTGTGGCAAATGTAGTTCTTCTGAATTGGGTTCAAGAGTGTGACAGCTGTAGCACCTGGCAGTCTAGTGGATTTCCCACAGTAGGATTTCACATTTTAGCACCCACTTGTTTTCCAGTCTCATTTTCCAGATAGCTCATTCAGCAGTTGAAGGCCATCATAATAAAGCAGTGTTCCCATCTGTTGGTCATGGCTTGTTTAATAAGCAGTTGATGTCAGTTCAGCTGTGCTTGCATTTGTTACTTACTGCAGCTGTGTGCTGTTAAGAGTTCCCCAACAGCCTCCAGATTTTGCTTTTTTTTCAGTTGATAACATGTTACAACTTGGCCAGAGTGACTCTCTTGTTCTGTCATGGTTGCCTGCTCCTAGAAAAATGAAAACATGAAACTTTCCATCTCTTTCCCCATAAAGAATGAAACATGGAGATGTGCAAGGGAAGAAAGTGCAGTCCCACTGGTATAGGAGGCAGGTGTTGAGGTATGTGAAGGTGGAGAGGAAGGCAATTCTGACCAAATTCTGTGAGCAAGACCAAAATGGTTTCTTTCAACATCTTGGGAAGGTACATAGAGGACACGTGCAATGAGTAAAGAAAATAAACAGCTTGTGAATTGTGTGTGATGGGGAACACTCATTTAACAGTGCATCTTTCATTTTATTCAGGGTAGCATTATGGGCACAATACCTTTCAGTATTTTAGTCCAGACGTGTTTTTGTACTGCAGATGGATACTGTCAGCTTATAGGATACAGACAAGAAATTTCCTGACCCTCACACACGTGAACTCCAGACTCCTGTCTCTTAGGATGCCCAAGAAGAATCGGAATGTTTGTTTTGTGTATCTAAATGCTGATAACCAAAAAATCCCCCCTAAAGAAAAATATGAAGCAAAATAGAGTATATTATTTTGTTTGCTTTGTTTCTTCCTATTTTATTATCTCATTTTTCCTCCAGCTTCTGGTCTTTTGCCATTCATTCTTTATGATTGTCATTGTTTTGTGCCAGGAGCGTATGTAGTAGCTGGTGGTCTCATTTGATATGATTGTAAAAAGTGACTTTTCAGTGACATGGTATTGTTAATAGCAAACCAAAGAAGATAAGAATGGTTTGTACTGGGTCAGACAAAGGTCCATGTAGCCCAGACCCTGTCCCCAAGAGATGATGAACCCTGAGGAAGGGTAAGAACAAAAGTTGGCATGTGAATAACAACAGCTACACGCTTAAAAAATGAGTATACTTAAAAAGCAGACTGGTTTGAACTTGTGAAGGTGAAAGCAAAAAGGAAAGCAGTGAAAAGTCTCTCCACACAGGACTGTTGCTCTGTTACCATAGTCATGGAGTCATTTGTTTCATGATAAATATCAGGGTGTGTGTTGGGGGGGGTGTTGAACCCCCATTATAGACAAGCTCATGGTGGGTCAGTATTTTCTGTCACTAAGCAGTACTTGTTCTCTCCTAGCATCTTCATTCTCCATTTCATCACCCCGGCATTCATCAAGGCATCAAACGCTGCGGGTGCCGCGTGCTTCAGCTCCCAGCTCACCAGAAGACTGCTTGCACAGTGCTGCTGTAGAAAAACCTCTAGAGCCTGGTGAAAGCACCATCACTAGAATGATTCGAGTCAACATGGAGCAGCAAGAGTTGGCAAGGCAGCCTCAGCACCACTGTGCGGAGCAAAGGAAGCCACGTTAAGGGTGCATGATGAAGGAGCTTGTGAGGAATGGATGAGGTTGCAGATAGGAAAGAATTTTAGCACCTGTAACTGTGACATTTTATTCCTTGAATCAAAAATAAACTGCCTAGTTAATGCTGTTATTTATGTTTGCAGACTGACTTTGGAGGTATGAGAGAGAAAACTGTGAGAGATTCAGTTGTGCTGCTGAAAAGTGTCAATATAAGAAGAGAGAATGGAAAATTTTGTCAGGGTATCCTTTGTTTCAATAGACCTTTTTGGTCTGTTAGTTGTGGACCTTTCTTAAAAAATGCCTTTTTTTCCAAAACTACTTTTTCACAGACTCAGTTTGTAAAGCATCTGGGAAGACCTGCTGCAGGGAGCCTACCCAGTTTTCCACTGATTCTGACTTTTACATGTATTTGTCCTAAAGCTTTTCCACGTATTCCTATACATATTGGTAGTAAAGTGGGGACTGTCGCCACAGTCACAGAGAACACAGATGAGGTGCTTTGCTCTTGAAGACTAACCTCTTGGTAACACAGACTTAGACCAAGGGCTGAATTCTTCTCTGTGAGACTTGCTATAAAGCCAGTGCTACACTGAAGGCAGAGGAATTGCTTCAGTGTTATGGCATGATAAATGAAAGCAGGTATTGCATCTAGACACATTTAGGAGTATCTCTACTCTTAACTCCCAAATAATGGATAGATACAGTGAAACAAGCAAACAAACAAACAAAGATTCATTTTCCTCTAGCTAACAAATGTAATGTGATGTTTGCTGTCCAAGACATGGCATTTCAAGTGGCACTGTCTGGGGGGTGTAGCGTGTTTAGCACTGAAGGTCCTCACCTCAACCAGAGTATGACTTGTGGATGTGCTGGCACAATTGCATGGCTGTCTAGAGTGTTCTGGTGAGAAGCTGAAGATTGATTCTTAATATTTTTGAAATATCAAGGTGAATGGAGATTAAAGATTCTCATAAGCATGACTATAGTTGCCTACATGATTTTCAGGCAGATGTATATATTCATCATTATATTTGGAGTTGTATAGATACTCTTAACCATTCTCTTGGAGAATGGAGCTGGCACACACACATGGAGTCCATGGTTGTGAGGAGTCACAAGGGATCTACTCTACCTAGAGGAAAATTGGAGGTGATATCAGTATACCACAGCATTCATGAAATTTTAGGACAGGATAGCTGGAAAGAAATTTTTCTACTGTGGACAGGAACACTTTGGTTTTCTGGAGGAAATGGCACTACCAACGAATGGAAAAGTCCTATACATATTGGTAGTAAAGATAGCTAAATTAAGTCTGTTGAGATATAAATCTATTTTACCTCCAAGAACAGCTTTCAATCACATGAGCTTTGGAATCTACCTGCTGACATTTTAAGCAGAAAAAGATAGATCTCAGCTAGGCTAGTTCAGCATTGACATGCTCACCTCACCTATGTCTCTTGTGGTTGCTGTGTATTTCAGGCTGAACAGGCGTGACTCCAGTGATGTAAAGAAAAAGGTGTGGGGGCCAATTTTGCATGTACACACTGTTAAGTACATGTATGCCACCCCACAGTGACGAAGACTGGGATCCCCTTGCAAAAATGGCTAAAGAAAGCTTACCTTAGTTTTCCACTAAGGGCAGTACACAGCTGTGAGAAATACAAACAGGAATGCTGAGCAAGGGCAGGATCAAAACTGGCAGCACAGGTAATCTGAATGGTGAATTATTCCTCTGCATCAAGGGTGATCATCAATCACTGTTGGTTCTTTAGACAAGCTACGTTGAAAAAACCCGATTTATTATAGAAATATAGATGATGATGGATGAGTTTCCTTTTCACTTGTTATTAAGGATCCATTTCACCATTCCTTTCCTTATGTTCAGTCTGACCTCAAGAAGCACCTGTCATGGGGTAACATTTATTAATTTTCCCTCCTGCAACCCCCAAGACATTTTTCCTGCCTGACTTTGGTTAAATGTTATGTTGCATTGCTTTGCATTGAGCTCAGGAATTGTCAGGATGATTTATTCTTTTCATTTGAACATTCCTGTTGGTCCATTTGCACAGTGTGAGCTCTGTCCTGAGTCCCACACCATGCTGCAGATGTAAAGGAGGTAGTGTTTTCATATGCTTGCTTCTTTCCACTGATCTGCTTTAAATAGGCAAGTAGTATTACAGTACTTTGTCAACAAGATGATTTTCCAATTGGATCTGGCAGATGGCTGAGCTTGACCAGGATGACCCAATTTCAGGTTCTGGCAGAAGAGCATAACCAGATCACCAAATATCCAGGTTGCTGTTTCCTCACACTGCTTCATACAAAGTTGCCAGTGGTGGGTGTTAGGCTGCCTGGCTGGCTTTGGGACTGGCCAAGACTATGCTCAGACTTCTTCTTTGTGATTTTTTTCCAACTGCTATGATGGTACTTCTATTCACAGCCTTCCCCCCCCCCCCCCCCCCCCAATTTATTTTTGATAAAGAAAGATAGCCTACAAACCAAAGAAGCAAAAAAGGAAAAAATGTCATATTCACCCCCACCTGTATTTGTCACTCTGGATCAAGCTCTGTGCCCCAGGGGTTGGGACTCAGCCCTGGCATTCAGCATTACGTGCATTCAGTGGTGCTGTACAAGAAGGTGAAAATGAAATGCTTCATTCTGGGTTGCTTGGTTGAGCAAGAGAAAGGCATTGGAAGAGAACACTGCCAATTCGCTGTCATATTGGTAGTGTGGCCCTGAAAGTGAGTAAGGATAAAAGGGGAAATGAAAGTAAAGAGTTTTATGAGACCAGCGGATACAACTGAAGGAAGTGGGAAAGCGTTTGAGATTGAATTCCTTTAGGGAGTCATCAGTAATTAAGCTGTGAAACCATGAAATCAGATCAATGTCCTGTCTTCCAAGAAAAAGGGCAGCTTCTTGGAAAATGTTTCTGTAGCAAACTTTGACTCAATCTGAACAGGTATTCAAAGGACCTTTTTCTCCATGGCTATTTCCTTTCTTGCCTAGTGAGGACACGGCCAGTTTGACTGCTGTGTAAATGCAGCTGAGCTCCAAAGGGCACAGGTCATCTCCTTTTATGTTGCGTGTCTCCAGTAGAGAGGAAAGAAGGCCAAAGAGGGTTGGATATTTAGGACAGGAAATGCCATAGTTTTCAGGGAAGCTGATGAAACGTGTATTTTAGAACTTTTCCTTGGACTGCTCATGTCTTTTTCCTCTGGAAATAGCCTTCCATCTGGGGAGAAATTGTTATGGACAGGTATACAAGGTTTTCCAGGCAACCATTGTATGTTTCATCGTGAAAAGAAGTATTGTGATGTATTAAATGACTTCATTTGTCAAGGTGGTCTTTTTTTTGTTCCTAGAGCTTGCCTTTGGTCTCACTGATACATTTATTCACCTGCACCTGAGAGGTTCTTTTGTGATATTGTGTTGGGACTATTGTTCTCAGTTTCAGTAGTTTTAAAAAATAATTACTGTCATTGAAGTTCAGAGGGGTGGTTAAGGCAGAATTAGATAGAAGGCTTTTGATTTTAGGACTGTGGTTAATTCCAACACCTTTAGTTCCCCTGAGGTAATCTGTGAGTTTCAGGCTCAGCTGAGCTCTATAACTCAAGGCTAACCTGAACAGTCTGGCAGATCCTCATCCCTGGTTTTAATGTAAAGGTAGAGAACAGACCAGACATTCAAACCTGCACCCAAGTTTGTTCCCAGAAGGTTGGAAGCTCCAAGCAAACTCTCCCTAATCCTAGAATGTATTTGGAGATCACATCATGGCACATCTGAGTCCATATATAGATTATCTTTTTTTTTTTTCCTTTTTTTTTCCTCTCCTGTTTATCCTTTTTACCTTTCCCAGGCAGATTTCTCTTGCAAACAGCTTTGTCAGTGCCCTAAGTCAACCAGAAGCCAGGTGAAGGTGGGTACTGCAGCACTGAGCCTGCATGGATCAGCTCTGGTGATAAGCAGCCTGCACTGGTGTAAGGTCCACCCTGCACTCCTAGAGCTGCACAGCTGCTGGGGGCTCAGAGGTAAAGCAGAGCTTGGTACCTTCCACTTCAAACAAAAAATCCGGGCCAGCAGTAAGTAATAAATACTTGTGGATGGTGATGTCTGAATGCACAGAGTTCTCCTCAGATTAAATGACTGACATTATGTCCTCCTTGGGTTGTCCTGTCAGGATCTACTTGAAGCCACGGCTGGTGCAGGAGGAGGTGTAGCAGTGCCAGTACCGTGCCTGTGCTGCGGGTACTGCGCTGGCTGGAGCCAGGGAGGGTCTGTAGGAAGGAGCCATTTGGCCCTGGGGACATTACTGTCCCTCTTCGCTGGGATGAAGTGGGACTGTGTTTCCTAGGAACCTGAAGGGGGATTTGTGGTGGTGGATAGTGTCCTTAAATACCAGCAGTTTGTAGAATTACCAAACATCTTTGTC
>NW_008585091.1:0-11596 GCF_000691845.1 Merops nubicus
TTTTATATTTATTTATTTATTTTTAATTTTTATTGCAACGGTGGTTACAGGGTAAAATACATCTTGGCCTTGTAATGAAAAAGGTTGGTGCGTTTTATTTGTTCCTGTTTACGGTTCAAGATTTCATCTGCGCAATTGTATTGTATTTCTCGCTTGAAATAAACCGCTTTGAAACCGTCTTCCTTTAATTAATTTAATGCATTTTCGCCGTGCTGCTGGCAGCGTTAGGTGTCTGTCATCGCCATTTGCCATTAGGATTGTTTAGAAAGGGAACAAGAAAACAAACAAGACTCCTCTTCTAGATAGGTTCGTTCCCTTTCCTCCCCACTCACGGCTCCCGAGACACTCTGGAAAGAGCAGAAAATGCTGGCTTTAACCGAAGTCAAATCGAGGATCAGCTGTATTACAACATCAAAGCGAAACGAGACGTTACAAAATTGGTGGAGTTACACCACCATCTGTCGTTAAGGTTCGGGACTACAAAAGTTCAGACATAATAAATCTTAATGAGAGCTGGCAACTTTCTTTTTTCTCTCTTTAGCCTAGAAACCTTGTCCCTGTGGCAGAGCGGGTTTCCCGGCGTGTTCTGCGCCTCCCGGGTGAAGGGCGGCAGATTTCCCGTGTCCGTCACAAACGTGTCCGTCCTCTGCCACTCGCCTCCCTGCGCCCTGCGAGGCCAAGGGTTTCTCCTGGCACTTGATGACCCCAAGCAGTTGCTCTTCAAAAGGCACAGGAACTCACACATCACGGTTCTCCTCGGCCTCAGGGGATGGCATTCCTAAGAAGGAAAATCTTAAACTGGGCAAAACAAAACAAAAACGAAAACACAACGACTAAACGAAACCATACACATAACCAACCAAAAAAAAAAAAAAAATCCACCAAACAAAACACAACGAAACACCTGATCTCTTATCTCTCCAGTTTTAGGAGTCAATTTATTCCAGTTTGTATGCCTGTCTTTCTGCAATGCTGCATCCTGAAAAGGAACATACAGAAAACACACTTTGAAATAGTATCTGGGAAGAAGCTGTGATGTTCTAATGGAGCTTCTGATTACTCTTAAAGTTTCAAGACTGCAAACAAATCCTTGGTATAAGCATAATTTTTTTTATTCCCTAGTGTAAACATGGTACCTGCTTTGTCCATGTAAGAGCTCCGTCATACTTCAGCTCTTTCTAAATTCTTCAGTTAAAGGGATTGCAAATGCCCATTTGCCATAGTTACCGAAGAAGGAAGGAGTGTTTCCTTTGGGGTTTTCTGGGTGCTTGTGTTCCCTGTGTTTCAGAGGCCAATTGCTACTCGTGCAAGCAGGGATCCTCACAGAACCCTGCCATGAAAACAATCACGTTTATAATTATTTTATCACAGTTCCCATTTGAAGGTGGGTGTGGTTTAGTAATTCTTGATCCAAATGGGTTGCTTTTATGGAGTTCTTAGCATTAAAAATCAACTTTCAGGTTCTTTCTTTTCCAGTGTGGCAATTCACAGGTTTTTTGCTTGTCTTCAGCCTGACATTTTGCAAGTGCTCACGGTCCTTATACTGTAATTAGCACTAGGCATTTCCCAGTACTGCTATGAGGTGAAGATGGCAGTTTAACATGCTCATGCAAATCCTGTTTCCCAATCGGATTCCCAAACTGATTCTTTATCCTAGAGAAACTGTTTTCTATATCCTGCCAGTAGCTCTTGATACTTAGAAGGAAAGTTCCACTTCTAACTTCATGACATGTCAAAGGAGAGAAACTCATTTCCTTTGAGTCTATATGCCCACATTCCAGACAATCTCATAAAACGCAGAATTATCCTGAAGACAATAAACACTTTCAGCATTCTTTTGTCTACCATGTTATTTTCATGTTATTCTGGGAAAAAAAAATAATCTGCCTTCTTCTTAGTCAACTCAGCTCTCATAACCAACAACTCTCTGAATCAACATTAAAAGCTGAGATTTCTGAATTAGTGAGAAATACATTCTTCTGATTTAAATGTCACACTTCCTCAGCTTTGAGAAATAGCTAACCCATTACAACCAATTACTGGTTTAGGAACATTTGGTAAAAAACGTGTGTCCAAAAATTTGCTGATCATTTCAGTGTCTGCACCACCTACAGTTTTATATATGTGTAATTAAGTGTAATTTAATTTTTAAGTTATTCAATAAACATAGCAAGTACCAACCAAAAAAATAATCAAATAATTAAGAATTGCTGGAGAAAAGAAAAACAAAGCATGGCATTTAAACTTGTTTTGCTCAGATTGGAAGGAATCCTGTCCTTAACAGTATTGACTGAAAAAAAAGAATTGCACTATGCCAGTCTGATTTCTTTGAATTAGAGGAAAGAAGAAAGAAAAGGGGGAAAAAAAAAAGGAAAAAAAAACAAACAAACAAAAAACACACCCGTGCAAATACTTAAATACATATTTTGTTTTCTGTATTGGATAAACATGTCAGAATTTTTGACATTGGGTATGGCATCTATATATAAAAATGTCTTATAGATCTTTCTGGATTCTTTCCATATTTTGTGGCCAGGTTTGGCGAAATATGTCACGCTGACATTCTGGGTCCTGGTCCCCAACCACTAGCTGCATATATGAAAGTCTTATATAGACAAAGGTGAGGAAAGTTTTAAGACTGCTAAACCTTTTGGTGAGTTTCCAAAGTATAACCCAGGGAGCAGTATCACAAACATACATAAACAAGTAGCTGTGTGAGTCCCATGAACAGCTCATAATTTCTGGAGAGTTTGGCATCTGACCTGTACAGTGGTGTTAAAGTTTAGGCACATAAATCTAAGAACTGAAATCTTCCAAATCCTTGTTTAGCTCCTGAGGAGTTAACATTGATAAGGTGCCAGTAAAATTCCGTAGCCTCCTAAGATACTGCTTCTGAAAATACTCAAAATAACAAGTATCACAGTAAGGCTGAGAAGCTTAGCGAGTTTCCTAAGCCTAACCAACCTCCTAAACCAAGCATCCTCTATGTAGCTGAGCATTAAGTTGTAATTAGGCAAAATGCTCCATCAGTCCTTAGAGCAGCCATCCATCGACCCAAGCTTCCCCTTTCCTCAGCAAGCATCCACTGAGCTGTGTACCCACACTCTTCCCATTACTCCAGCCAGTCCTCAGCCCCTGTTCAGCAAAGTGACACCAGCCCTGTTCCAGTCCTACCAAAACCAAGTGCTCTGATCGCGGTCCTGGGGGGTGACTGATGGCTTAGGCCAAAGGAAGGTTCTAGAAGACAGACCATATAAGCACCATCTCTGAAAAAGTGTTCCGGGCCCTGAACGGAAAAATAGCAGGGCATGGCAGCCCCAAGAAGGGTTTGGCTGCAGTTAGGGCAATGTTGTCTCTTCAGACTTGCCCGCAATTGCCTTGAGCAACTCGGCTCTGTCTACTGTGAATTGCACTCCAAGGTTCCAAACTTCCTTGCCCTTATGCACAGGCAGCCCAGATACCAATCTTGAGGTTATGGATTATATGAGATTGCATACATGAGCCAGGTAAGCAAAAAAGAAGGCTCAGCAGTGAAAATGCAGTCCTAACTATAAACCAGAGATATTTCACAAGGTCTACCCGGGTCTGAAGTCCAACATTTCCTTTTCTATCTTGTGCTTATTTATTTGCATTTTCCCCTTCTTGCTTTTCTCATCCCAAAACTTAAGACATAGGGGCTTGCAGAAATTTTTCATTAAAGCTGACAGAAATCTTCCTGACAGGCAGATTTTTTTGTCATTTGCTCTGTTGCTTCTACCCTGCTCTTCCAGCTGTAGCACTTTTCTTACCCCTCAGTAGAAGGCTGTGTAAAAGTATCTCTGCCAGAAGCTGTGCTCCAGTGGAAAGCGTCACGTCCAGATGAACTGCTCCAGTGTGGGTTGTTAGAGGAATAGTAAATGAGTGGGCTTCTTGTGGTAAAGCAGCACAAGACCCCGGATGGGCTTGCCCCATGAAGTCTTCTCAGGGCACACGTGAGTTGCCCATGGATCATGGTTTGCTGTCCCTAAGCAGAAATTCAACTGCTAGAACCTGAATTTTGTGGAGGGAACAAACAAGGTTCTGTTTCACAGAAGGAAACAGGATTCTGTTCCTTTGCACTGCAAATGTAGTTTTCGACACTGGTGTTAAACTAAGATTTTATAATACCTAAAGAGCATGCAGTTCTTTTCTAGCTCTTTCTTCGTAAGCAAAAAAAAAAAAAACCAAAACAAAAAAAAAAAGCTTACATTCAGGGAAATATGTTTAGTAACCAAAATACACTTACAGCTGTATCTGGACAATGCTTTCCTTTGGTACCACAAACTCAAGGACAGGACCACATTAAAGATGCAAAATTATGTTCTGTTTCATGATGTTTACACATCTGTAACAACATTCTGACGTTCTGGAAATTTTGTCTGTATTTAGGGTTAAAGGACAGACCTGTCTTTTTTAGAAACCATTTCTGTGTCATGCACTCAAATTAGCATGTATTAAGTAGTCATCTTTCCGTCCACAAGTGCTTGTGTGGAGTTCACGGGTTTGGGAAGTAAATTGAAAGCAGACCATGGATGTTAACAATATGGTTAGATAGAGGAGTTTTATGCTAGTCAAACACTAAACAAGCCCCTTATTCAGGTTTATTTAAGGAGACTGCAAGGATGCTACTTCAGAATATGTATTTTTTAGGCAACAGACGTACTGCCTTGAAGATAGGAATTTGAGTTCTGTGATACAGGAGCAGCCAAGTAATTTGTTTTCCAAATCTGTACAAAACTATAATCAAATAAATGACAAAACACTATTTACTTCCTCAGCATACCACTTGTCACTTTCCTTCAACAGTAAAAACTGTGTTTTTATTGCTACAGCTACACAGCCAATACAGCGAACCAGAGAAATTTAGGATCACACACCCTGAGCACAAGTGGCTATTGCAGCACTGCACTTCAGTCTGTCAGTTACTTTGCTCATTGTGTAAGAAGCAAAGCAGTAGGCAAGGATAAATGGCTCAGAAAATCGGTAGTTATTAGAACAAACAATTTGTAAGAAAAAGAAACTACGATTTGAAACCTTGGACAAGGCAAGCAGTTTAACAATTTTATACTCAGTTGTTAAAAAAAAAAATCAATTATTTTGTTTACCTGCTCTAATTTTTTGGTGTTAGACGTAATTTCTTTGCATGGTAACAAACTGCAACTACATCCAAATCCTTTTAGTAATTCACAGTTCTTGGTTGCAGTTTAAAGGTGAAACCATGCTAGCTCCTGTGATCTATATTGCCACAAAAGAAACTCCATATGAAGCTTAATCTAGTATTTGGAAAGTGTATTCCAGAGTCAGCTGCTTGAGCCATATGTACCTTCCTATGTCAGCCCAGCCATTCACCAATTTTACGTGCTTTTCATGGAGTGCTTTGTTTCTACAACTTGGCAGCAAGCATCTTAGCCATTGGAGAGAGGCTGACTTTTTCTCATTAAGGGAATGATTCTTCCATACATGAGTGTCCCTTATTTGTTGGACTTTCAAAAGGAGTCACCACTGTAGGAACAAAAACAATTACCAATGCATTCTAAAGAATTCAGCACCTTTTAAAGTGATCAGATCATTGATGGGTACAGCTGATTCTTGAAAATCTGGTCTTTAAAAGTAATGAAATGGATGCTGGATCTAATAATAATGGATGTTATTAAAAATATCTTCCAGTTAGAAGTGCCACACATAAAATTCTGATGCTCTTCTTTATTGAAAATCTACCACCACAGCACTACACTGCACTACATGGATGGACAGAAAACCTTTATTTTAGACCTCCTCCAAATCCATGCAGAAGAAGGGAGAAGCAGTAAGCACCCATTTGAAGAATTACTTGTACTACATATATGTCTGCATACTTCTTAACAGTAATTTATTGAATTTAATATAACAGGTGAACTGGTGCTACTTGCTGTAATAAAGGTTTAAGAGGGATTATTCTAGGAGATATCTGCTAGTTTATTCATGGATTTTAATGGGGGCTGGTCTGGGCCTAATACAGGCATTACCTGAAAGCTTTACCTGATGCAAGCATTACTTAAATCTACAGGGAGGTTTCTGGTTTCACTGCAAATGTGACCAGCTAACTACAAAGTGTATGGATAAAAAAAAAAAAAAAAAAGAAAAATCCAAACCCTAAAATATAAAGGTCCTTAATAAATAAGAACAGTAAATCTTCTTAATTAAAATAAATTTTAAAAAGCAATTTTGCTTTTATAAAATGCCTCTTGCATTCTTTATACTAATATGAAATTCAATTCATGTTACAGTCATCTGTGTTTGTGCATAACAGAGTATCTAAAATGTTTCACTATAGTCTAGAACTGGGGAAATAGTTTAGCATTTCAAAAAATATAACACGATCAAGGATATTTTCTCCTTCAGAATTAATCTTTGGCTTCTTTTGGGGCAGACAGGTTTAAAAGGACTTTATTGTGGAGATGCTTTAAAAATTGTAGTTAACCATCAAAACAACAGTGAATAGTTCCTGTACTGTCCTTAGTTAATAACTCCCTCCACTCACACTGGTACCAATGGCTATGTAAGTAGCTATTACTGTGATATTTAAGCATTGAATTAATCCTCATACTAGAAAAGAAATACTCCTTTTGAACAAAATGCAGGTGATAGCAAACTAAAAGACCAAATTCTGTACTGTACATGAGTGTTAGGAGCCTGAATACTAAGCAAGAGAGATTGATACTGTTCGTTTATGAAATGAGTTTGTCCTTGTTGGCCTGAAACCTGATGGGAATGTATACACATGACTAGATTATGAAAATGCATGTTGTAAGCTCCATAGGAAAAATGTAAAGCAGGTAAGCAGAAGTATGAAAGTAATCAAACAATTGAATTTTGCACACTTCCTTAGGTATTTATCTTCTGAATGACATGGTCTAGATGAGACAGGAGATTCATGTTGATACTTTAAATCCCTGTAGTGTCTTTCAGTTGAGTACAGGGAATGAGACAAACTAGCCTTCAAAGCTGAATACTCATTTTGGCTAAGATGTGCTATAACTACCCCACTGAGTAGAAGAATGGCATCATCTGTTTCCAAGTCATGATAAACTGTAAACAAATAAACACTCATGGATGAATGTCCTAATGGAGGAACAGGGGGTGTCCACTGCAGGATAACAAATCATATCCTTTAGCAATATCTCAAGTACCTGTCTGTAGCAATGGAGGGAGAAGGACTGTCGTAAAATGAGGAGGCTCAGCCTAAGCTTACTAAAATGGGATTTAACATTACCATTTCTAAAAAATGCAATAGAGTTTAAAGGAACGGTCACTCTTATCAGTAATAATTTTCTAACTCAGAGAGTTTCAGCCATCATAAAGTGGAATTATGGGACAGGGGTAATATAAGGGACAGGTGACCACAGAATTAAGAATTACAAAGATGTGGCAGAATTATTTGATCATAGCACATGATGAATAATCAGTTTTCAATTTTAGAACAACAAAAGAGGATGAAAAGAAGCATTTAAAAAGCTAGAAATTCTAAAATAAATAGATATAGATAACTGATATTCAAGAGTTTTAAAAGTGTGGAATGAGGTTTTTGCTTTAGCATTAATATAGATTTCCAATAAATCTTGGGAAACAAAAGGAGTTACAAAAGAATGGAAGAATGCACAAGGTGTAACTATATTTCTAAGTGATAAACAAGACAGTGTGGATAGGTTTGCAAATCATTGGATTGCATGTGAGAAGATGTATTCATAAACAGAAAGGAAATCTTACTAAAGGAAATATGTTATAATTATTCATATTTAAGATTTCTATTTTAGTAGCAGTTAACACTGGCTACTTGAGGACTCTGTTGTATCATGCATTGTAAAAAATCTATTTCAGTTAGTTTACAATGGATCTTGCAGCACAATTTGAAGACCACATTAATATGTAACTAGGGAACAGACATAGCCATAGCTGTTGAGGGTTCACATCCTGTTACTCTGAAATGCTGTTCCACTAATTTGTGTGGCATGCATCACTTTAATACAGCACAGACAAATTCTGGGTTCATAGTTTAGCTGGATTCTGTCTGGTAATTATTCTTGATTTTTTATTAATGTGCTGAAACAAGTGTGAAAACACAACTATGAAAGTTCTGACAGCACATTTGCAAGTATTTTGTGGTTTGTTTTGTTAAACAATAGTATAAGATGTAAAACTCATAGTGTTTGGTAGTCCACAAAATATCTGTGTAGCAGTAGTACTACTGTTTTCCTATTTGACTTCTCTGTAACATTGCCCATGAGATGAAAATTTCACAATGAAACCAAGGATCTAGCATCTCTGATAAAGCAAGGGATGTTCCTCACAAAATGAAACTACTAGTAAAGTAGTACACATTTCTTTTCTTTTTTTCTCCCTCTTACCAATTTTGAATGAAGACTTGAGTACTGGGTGGAAAAATCCCCATTTGATCTAGCCTGAGCAATCTCTGTTTGTCCTTTTCTTAATTGCTTTTCACCATCTTCTTCAAGGAACACTTTGCAGGGCATAGCTGCATGGGCTATGATGTAATGAGATCTTGTTAGCTAAGCAAGACCAGACCTCAAGCTTAAGCAAAATAAATTCGTTTAGACTCTCTGCCCCTTGACCCAGCTGTTTTGCAGTCTTTGAACAGTAAAGAAACTTGGAATCTGGTCACAGATGCCAGCATAAAAATTCCCCTGGCTGAAGAGAACTGTCAAACGGTGTAAAAGCAGAGGAGCTGGTTCCCACTGCTTTCTGTCTTGTCCAAAAAAGCATGTTAAGCAAAAGAAAGGTTGGGAAATTCAGAGGGAAGATGAACTGTATCTTTATTGTGATGATTTCTGGCCAGCATATGGTCCCTTAGGGACCAAAGCCAGCTTCATAAATTAGAAACATACAAAGTTCACAAACTTACTTTATGTCGTAACTTCAGCTGAGGAGCAAAGTAAGACAGGACAGGGCAGGCTGAGAAAGAAAAAGCTGTAACTTGTTCTGACAGACCATCCAAAATTTCACCTGAGCACGCTTTTGAAGAGGAGCAAATACAATCTCCTGTAAAGCTTTTTGCAAAACTACCATTGTGTGTCCCAAAAAACCTACAATAATAAATATATTTACATATATAGCCTATATATATGCAGCATGTATACAAATATATACAATAACGCATATGTATAATAAATAATAAACCTTAATAACACCGGGGAAAATACAGATTACAAAATAAAAGCAGCACATATCATGTATGTTTTATTTCCAGGAAGACATACAATTAAGTTCTCCTTTTCTACCCACTGAAGATTTATCTCTCTTCTCATTACTTAATGCTTTCCATTAACAAATTTTTATTTAGGAGTTGTTGTAGGGATAGTGAGTCAGTGAAATCTTGAGACTATCTACAGTCTGCTTACTTTAAAGATGGGACTGGATATATCTACACAGTATACACGTAAACTCTGTAATTTTGTGTAGGACTTGCATAGCATCTTTGGCTAAAAATTTTTCTCTCAACCAGGGTGAGGGTTTTTAGGAGGGTGTTTTTAACAGAACTGTTTATTTTAGAGTTACTTTTCAATTAAAACTCATCATATTATGAAATTCTTTGGCTAAGAGGCGAGCAAGGGTATTCTAACCAATAGCTGAGATTCAGAAGTACTGGCGTTTGCTCTGGCACTGATGCTACATAGCGTACTTTGCCAACAAAAAATAGTTTGAGGAGATTTAATTGGAATTTTTAGGATTGCAAAGATAATTTAAAACTATTTAACCCAACTTATGTATATGCCCTCATAGGACATATTAATACAGTATCATGACAGGTTAATGTAGAACAAAGGAAAGACAACTCATCTTCACACAACAAGTTCTTGAACTGCAGTGTTCAATACCAAAAGATGGTACTAAGTATCTTTATTTTGAAAGTTCTGTATAGTTTCTGATCAATATTGACTTCCAGATTTATAACTGATAGAAGAAAGGTGACCAGCTTCCTTATTCACCTCTCTGGGATTCAGAAATGCATCTTACCAAGTTGTGACTGAGAATTTTACCATTATCACGGGGAATGTGCTTTGGAAGATTCTTTCTCCATCAGCTGAACCTTAAGGCACTGATCATTGCCTCATATGGATGACCAGAGCTGGGCCATCAGTGCCCAGCTTTGAAAACAAAACAGTGACTGGAGGAACGATAAACGCAGAATGTCATCACCAACACCAAGTAATCAAAGCACTTGCAAACAGTACCAAGATTACTATGGCAAATATATTTAACATAACTAAAAATCTAAGAACTAGCATTTCAGACTGTAATTAGAGTGTGGAACCTCAGTTCTGGGAAGCAATGCTTCTCAAAAAGAGTTGGGGATCAGAGTTCATAGTCATCTGGGTATAATTTCACAATGTGACACAGTGCACAGAATGTCTAATATGAGCTTAATAAATAGGCATCAGAGGAATAATGAATGAAGATGGGTGTCGAGAGTTATTACGTTGTTGTTGTATTTAGCACTGATGAAATCATTACTAGAATATTTTGTCCAGTTCTGGGGTCCATGGTTCAGGAATAGTGTTGAAGAAGTTCAGAGAAGAGTCACAAGCCTGACTTGGAGACTGTTAATCATGCTTCAGGGTAAAAGACTCCAAGAGCTCAAACTGCTTAGTTTATCAGTTGAGAATACTGAAGATTGATTTGGACTTAACCTCTAAGCTGTTACCATGGGGAATTATACAGGTTTGATTATGGGCTTTTAAATCTAGCACATACATGAAATTAACAATATAAGGAGGTAAAATAGTATGAAAATCTGGACAAATTCATGCTAGAAATAGGGAAGCAGACTTTTGCCAATGGGAGTGAGCAACTTCTTAAGGTCTGTGACAGATTCCTTCTCAATAACAACTAAAAAATGTTTTTCTAAAAGATATTTTGTAGTTGAAACAGGAATTAATGCAGACAGCTCGAACAGCTTGCTCTATACTTCTGGTTTTATCACCTGCAAAACTATGAAGAGACCAAGCTGAAACACTGAGCTTTGGCACCTTGCAGCTGTCAAAACAGAGGCCTCCAAATGTATCAGTGCAAAACCTATGAATCTAAGGAATGAAAAGAGGCCTTACTGGTAGCAGATCTTTCTCTGAACAAGGCTTTTGGAGATACTACCACATTTGTTTTTAAAAAAATACTTCCAGACAAAGTCTAGGTATACCATTGGAAGTTGTTTTACAAGCATTAAATTACTTTATTAAGTGTATAGTAGTGTATAAAAGTACTCATAACTGTGTAAGTAAAACTTGGCAATTTCATATTGTTTTCCAGAAAAAAAAAAAACCAAACCTCAGAGACAACACTTAATCAGTTGACTCACTCAGAAATCCTGTGAAGTTAGTCATTATTATTATTTGCATTATACAAGGGACAAATTGAGAGTCACAGAGTGCCCAAGATTAGTAAGGAATTCTGGGATTTGTCTGGAAATGAAACAAAAGCCTTCCGAGAGCTGCTCCTGTGTTTTAACCAACTATTTTTTTTTATTTTTTTTTTTTATTTTTTTTCCTTACCAGGCAAGCTGTAAACGTCCTGGCAGGTGACATTC
>NW_008585091.1:11611-17544 GCF_000691845.1 Merops nubicus
ATCCAGTCTTGTGTCCAGTGCCAAAAGACACTCTGATGCCAAAAGTGCCATCTCTTTCCCATGACATACAGAAAGTAAAGTCCTGAGCACTTACCCTGTGACTTATTCTCATTGCACTCGTGTAAGAAAGAGATGATATTGATTTTGGTGTCTTGTCAAAATTCCAGCTTGGGTAATTATTTTATTCATACCTTCTTATTCTACCTTGAATTTCCATATTGAAGATACTTTTCATGAGCCTCCCTGCAGAAAAGAATACCTGTATTATTACAACAGAAAAGTTTGCAATATTAAATGAAACAAACTGAGAAGCAGTGTAACATACCTGCTGCTTTACAAAGTTTTTATAAAGGATTCTGAAGGAAAACCAATTAGTGGTGCACCACTGATTTTAAAAGGGTATAAATAAAAATAAATTTAAAAATGAAATTTTAATGAAAGACTGTCCTGTGCCCCAAATGTAAAATATTGTTTTAATCCTTCTTAGATAATTCAGGAATTGGCTTCATGATACCAAATGTCCACTCTTATGGTTACATTATGGGTGAAGACACGATGTGATTTCAAAGATAAATGGTGAAAAAGACACAGATTAAGCAACAATCATCTTACTGCACTTACAGCAACCAAAGGAAAAAAAAAAAAAAAGACTTCTAGCAAGAAAGAAACCAAGTCCCATCTGTTACTAGCATTGAACAAAATCAACATAAAATGAACCAACATTATTTTGGTCTTTGATCTCTTGGATGCTTTATGACAGAGGTCATAAATCACATAATTATTATCTGATATCAAGACAGCTTGAATTAACCTCTTACATTCCTAAGGCAATGAGAACCCTCATCACAAGTCAAAAACTGCTCATGTAGAATAAGTAACCTTATTGAAGGAAAAAAGTCCCTTTCCTCCCATTTTATTCTAATCTAGACTTTTGAAATTTTTTTAGTGGTTCAGAGGTGGAAACTAGCATACTGAAATTCACTGGATCACAAACATTTCCTGTTTGTTTCTGGGAGCTGTGGTTGCAATTTGCAAATCACACCATCACTTGGGTTCTGGCTTCTTTTAATTGTAGAATTCCTCCTTTCCTTTGCTCCTCTTCATCAGTGGAAGTGAGCTCAAGATAAATCTATGTTTTGGCTGCTGAGATCCACAAAAATTTGGAAGGTCTTTAATTCTGACATTTCATTACTGCCATTGATATGAACCAGCCTACATTTGACAAGCTTCAGAAGACACGGCAGAGAATAGTACTCACTTGGATTTTCTTTTTTCCAGTAGGCAGTATTGAATAAGATTGGGCTTTGTTTTTTTACCACCTTAAACAGAAAATTTCCGGGAATACCAGTGCTGCTTTTTTTTTAAAACATTCTAAAAATATTTACTGTAAATTGGCCAGCAGGATGGATGGGCACATCATGATTAGAACACCTTATTTTTATGTATACAGCAGACAATCATTTGCAGCAGGCACCATACATGTATATTGTGAAAAACAGGCACACAATAGAAATTCTTTCACAAAAGAAATGTGCTTTTCCAAAAGGGTGATGTACCTGAAATGCAGTATAACAAAAATATAGCAGCTAGACTAATAGCATCAGAATGAGGTCACACAGAACCATGACCAATAATTCAGCATTCTGAGTACAAGAACAAGGAAAGAACACAATACGTAAGCTCCATAATGAAAAACATAACAGAATAAACAGAGAAGATTCTTTTACTGGCAACACGTGGAGCCGAAGGGCAGCTGAAAGGGAGTTTCGTGCACATCCTCACAGGAAGAGCACCAGATTAGGTAGCCCACAGAATGATATATACTTGAAAAACCAGCTATGTACTGCTTCTGCCCAGACAGATGTTTTCAGGCAGCCCATACACTGTTTTCCCCACTGCTGAAATGAAAAGTTAACAATAAACACAAATTTGAGAATCGGTTGTTTTTTTTCCAGTAGTATGCCACTTTTACTCTGAGCAGTGTCTTTATGAAAGATTTAACCACCTTTACTAGCAAATGTGGCCAAACACTCCTTTACTCCACTCCACTTATCCTTCCTCTTCTCACTGTGTCTTAATGGTGTAGCATTCTTGTTTATCCACTTTTTAAATTTTTGGACTTATAATAATAAAAGTGACCATTAAAATTTCTGAGTACTTGGACAGAATTACATACCGATACTGTATTAGACACTATAATAATGAAAACAATTTTCTATATGGGCTTGTGTCCAGCTAGAGGCTACAAACTAGACCCAGAGCTCAAGCTAGTATGTAATTTGTGCAGAGTGAGCTCCCACATGGACCAGGGGCTTGAGCTAACACGGCAGCGCTGGTATAACCAGATGCTGAGGTGCTGTGCAGTCAGGGCCACACTGAATGAAGGCTCCTCTTTTCTGCAGACACTGTATTTGTCATTACATTGGCCTTTGCAAGGGATTTATAAAATCTGAGGAAGGCTCCTTTTGCCCTTCTGTCCTGTATACATCTGCAAAATACACAGACAGACACATCCAGTTCATGAAATAACCAGGCTACAAGGCACTGAGTAAGAATAATATATCTAATAACTTGTCTAGTGTTATGTGGAAATAAAAACTTAGGCAAGTGAGCAAGCACAGTTCCTCATTTTGATAACTGAGACACCAAAAATTTGAAGATTTTTCCATTACATGGAAGATAATAGTTCCATTGATTTAGATGGGTAATTGTGATATCAGGATCATCATCACTACTTCATGATTCTGTATTTCTGCCTTGTAACAAAGGAAGGGAAAGGCAATGTACAGTATGGCACAGGATTAGGCATCAATCTCATACAGAGCTATGAATGAAATGACTCATATTTCATTATATAATTAAATTATATACAGACAAGCTATGCAAATTATGCTGTATTATGTAGGTTATTATAACCAGCACTTTAATGGACTCATGGAAAGGGTGAAATTACTGATTGGCAGGAATGGAAAAAAAGAAGAGATTTCTGAAAAATCCTACTAGCACTACTGTCTACACAAGACTTGCCTCTCTTTTGAGCTAAGTCCATATATGACATATCACTATAAATTAGGGTGAAATCCACTGAAAACAGGAGAGATATTCTTAAAAAATCTGCTGTAAAAGACAGGAAAACATGATTCAGGAGTAAAGCCACAGAAGAATGTAGCAATAGCAGTTCTGTCATATATATTAAATGTTCCCATCAGGCTAACATTTATTGGTGCAACATCTTCCTGAATTCCCACAAATCCACAGACGGCTGTTTGAAAGTTCTGAATTCTGCTATGCAATCTATGATTGGGGAAACAAAATAAAAAGCAAACAAACAAACAAACAAAACAAAACACCCAAGAGAGAAGAAAGATAAATATGTAGGTGGTCTCTTTTTAAGTCTGTATAACGGTAGATCTCAATGTGGAGTGTGATGCACAAGAAGCACATGGCTTTGTGCCAGATTTATGTTCTCTTGATATTGGGGTTGACCCAAGCACCAAGTAAAAATAACTTATCCTTCATGTAAGTTGCATTTGGTCTAGCTGTAAGTAAAAATGAGACTAAGGGCAGCATTGCTTTCTAAATAAAATATTTTAGATATATATTCCCTCAATAAACATTTTTTTTGTAAGCTAAGTTGCAAATATTCAGGCATTTCAGATGACCTCAGACTCGTCTAAAGAAGATAAACTAGGGTAGGCAGTATCTTATGATTAGAGTAACTAACTGCCTGAAACCCCACTGTAAGGACAATGGAAATCAACAAGAAGCTATTGACTTGAGGGAATTTTAGATCAGGCTCTGGAAGAACTCGGGGAGATCACTCCTCCTGCACATCACTTCATTCATCTGCTCAGCAACCACAACATACCTACACATTCTGTGACAAGAGAGAGTCTGCCAAGTGCCTCCCACAGCATTTTCCCCTTTCATCTGGGAAACTCCTTCATTAGTGATAAGACTCTGTGCCCTGGCATCCATGTACCAGCTGAGGGGAGGAACCTGTTTGTAAACCAGATGCTTTGACATAAATGGAACTTGGGAGGGAGGCAGAAGTACTTGGCAAACAAACTTGTAGTAAGTGCACTTTGCTTGAAATGTTTATAATTTGTCCTTGAAAAATATGCTGCGAAGATGGGCACTAGACGTACTGCTTGACTTTGAAGTTCAAGTTTGAAGGTAGAGATCCTGAATACCTCCCAAGGAACATTTGAAAAAAACAACCTGGTGTTCTGTAAAGTAAAGAATGTGCTTGAGGAGAGGGGGTAGGGAGAGCTTTAAATCCCACTGTAATGTCATCTGCAGAGAAATTATAAAGGTCCAGAAGAAGACAGCTTCATGGTAGGCAGTCACATTTATATGAAGCTTTCCTAACGTGCTGGTAGATGTTTAGTAAGAAGCAGAGAGCTATACCACATATCCCTTCCAAACCACGTTGATATTTGTGTTTAGCAACACACTCAAAAATCAGGCAAATACATAAACACAAAAGGATTTGGCTGAGAATGCTGTGAAGCTCTGGAGGCAGATGGAAGGTGAGGACCTGATAGACAATCTGGCTAAGGCTGGCTTGGTGGGCAAAGCAGTGGGGGAGCCCAAGTGGCTTCAACTGGAAGGTCAGTGGCAGGACCGGGGATCAGGCATGACAGAAAGCTGGATTCAGGCAGGTTAGCTGGATCTTAAAATGAAGTTTCAGGGAGGAGAAATAGACTCATGTACTCCAGGGATGGTCAGTGTGGCTGGAGGTTGGGGATCTAAAATCCCACAGAGAAGTTTAAGGGTCGAACTGAAGCAGCTTGGCAACTACTGCCTTAGAGCTTAAATTAAAAGCTAGGTAAGATGGAAGGAGCTAGGGAAAAGAATATCTAGGTATTAATAGTTGTGTAAAAAGCAAAATAATTTTGTCTGTGTTTAATTAAGCATATGAATAGTTTCATTGATACCTAGTGGGAATACATGAGTAAGTATAAACACACAAGACAGAAACCTGAAATAGGAAATGGTGCATAAAACTGGGAATAATTAATATAGAATAAAAAGGGTTGAGGGGAACAGAAGTGGAGAGAGAAAAGAGAGGCAAATATAATTTTTTTAAATAAGCAAATTAGATGCAGAAAAAAATGATACTTCATATATACATGTAAACATTTAATACTGATATTGCTTTTAAAGGCTCAAATTAGAATGCATTGAAGAAAGTATGTTCACCTTCCTTGGATTAGTAAGTAGGCAAGATTTGCATTTAAAATAAGAGTCCAGATCGCGTACCCTCTCAGACAGGGTTAAACCAGACCAGAAAAAATTGCAGGGTCAGGGCCAAGGCAGCTGCCTGCATGCCTGTTATGTCTGTCATTGTTTGTTTTGTCTTTTTGGACTTGTAAGCTCTTCGGGCTAGGAACATGCCCCATGGGGCCCATCCAACCTTCACTGCCTTCAGTGGGCACTGGGTAAAGCTTTGTTTTTCCAGCATTTGGCTCAGAGGAGTCAGGGCCTGATTGAGACTTGTAAATTATAGATGTAACACCGGCAAAATACCACATGTTGTCACTGAGTTATGGCTGTGCTTGAATGTTTTTGGTAATATTTGGAGTTGCACAAAACGGAGTTTTGGGTCTTAGGCACCATTATGACTGGTGACTATAAAGGCATGAGAAGGCAGTTTGAAAGCAGTCCTTAAAAGCACATGTGCTTATTTTCACACTCGTTGTGGTGGCACAAGCTCTGCTGGCACCACTGCCACAGAGGAAAGAGCGAGCAGCGCTCGGGGGAGCAGGGCTGCGGCAGCATCTCTGGCGCACGCAGACGTCTCGCCGGCCTTTTTCCGTGTGCCGAGAACAAGTGCTGCAAGGCCAGGGAAGAGCTAAGAAAGGAGCGAGAGAAGCCCTGCAAACCTCACACCTGAACCCTGCCACCGGTAAACACCCCACCCGCACCTG
>NW_008585092.1:0-763 GCF_000691845.1 Merops nubicus
GCAGACCATCCCACTCGAGGGGTAGTGTCTGCCTATGGTCCTGGTAGCACCTACTGGGTTATGCTGGAGAACGGAGAATTCCAGTGTATCCCCCAGAGAAATCTAT
This sequence comes from Merops nubicus, assembly GCF_000691845.1. NCBI lineage: Eukaryota > Metazoa > Chordata > Aves > Coraciiformes > Meropidae > Merops > Merops nubicus. The sequence goes on from NW_008585092.1 coordinate 107, forward strand.
CTCTAGCAGAAAGGAGCTAATATGAGAATGGATGATAGGGGCTGAGATAGACAGTGTATTATAGTTGTAAATAATTAATAAATGGCAAATTATATTTAATTGTAAATTGTCAACAAAGGCATTGTATAATAGTTCTAGTTAATAAAAATAGTGTCTAGCAATTGTAAATAGAACAAATGATGTACAGTGATTGTAAATAAAGGAAGTAATGTACAGTGATTGTAAATAAAACATGTACAGTGATTGTAAATAGTTGCATAAGATAAGTGTATTATAGATGTAATACTAATAAGTTCTAAGTTCTCTCATTCTAGTTAAACAACCCCGTGGCATCCAGCGAAAGACCCAACGTAAGATCCACAGCACACTACTTTCTTCACTTGAGGACCAGAAAGAGACTGCTTCATCACCATCGAAAGACAGCCTGCATCTGACCATCAAAGGAAAGAAGACCTGCAGAACGACACTGACGTGAAGGAACTTTTGTCTGGTAAAAGGACTATGACAGGAGATGGGAAGTGGAAATACAGAAGGGTGGATGATGTGATGGTTTGAACCTGCTGCTCCTGGTGGGTGGAGATTTGAAATCTAAAACCAGGAGCAGGCCAGAATGAAAGGGGCGGAGAGCTGTTCTATTCCCACTCCCCTCTTCCTGTC
>NW_008585092.1:850-4512 GCF_000691845.1 Merops nubicus
TTTGTTGTTCCCTGTACTGCATGTGGCGGTGGCCATCTTGGGACCTGGGCCTGATCTACAGACTCATTCCCTGCCTCCATCCACATCCAAAGATTGTGCATCCAGCTTCAATCCACCTCAATCCAGCGAGATCCAGCACTGGGGAGCCTCAGCACAGCATTTTGGTTTCGTATTTTTGGAAGTTTACCCTTCCTTGCTTTGTCGTTCCTATAATCCCTTTACCCTGTTAAACCCCTACCCTTTTTCCTTTCTGTTCCCTGTTAAATAATATATTTCATTTTGTTAACTTTTCAATTGGTGCAAAGCTTTCATTACCCCTGCCTTCCTTTGTTTACCTCTCTACCTGGGAAAACTAAGGGATAAGGGAGGGGGAACACAATTCTGCCTTCTAACCGGGACAAATCCTTATATTAAATAAAAGAATTTACTAATTTTCTAAAAAAGGGGGGACTGAGACAGGAGGATTATAGTTTAGAAGTGATTCATTGAGGGTAAGTGTTTAGACATCATGTGTTTTACTTAACTTTCACTGTGCTTGCACTGCTCATCAACCCTGCCAGGATGTACCGCTTGTTATGTAAGCCATCATGACAGGGGAGGAACTGTTTGGCGAAGCAGGATGACAGAATGCAAGATTTGCAAGGCCACTGCGATAGTGAGGACTATTCAGACCCCTAAAACCAGCCAGAACCAGCCTTGCTGTTTGGACTGTGACCAGGAGACCAGCGGGCATGTGCAAGGAGATGAGGTGAAAAGTTTAACCCTAAGGAAGACTCATTTACTTCATCCTGACAACCACTGTACGACCACCAGAGAGCACTGCGCAAGCACAGAAGGACTGATAAGCTAATTATAATATGAAGTGAGGGTAGGTGGGGTTAGGTAATGAATATGTATATGCATATTGCATAATCTCATGCATATGCAAGACTTTAGAGTATAAATAGGAGGACAGATGCCACTGAGGGTGCACACGTCTTTGTGGAGAGATCCCATATGCGCCCGGTGCTGAATAAATGCATACCTACTTTACAACTTTAGCGAGTTTTGGGGTTTTTCTGCGCTTCAACGGCAACTGGGTACAGGAGATGGATTCTGAAATTCAGTTCAGGAACACAGGGCTCGGGATTAAAGGCAGAGTGGGTGAAGTACTCCTCAGATGCTGGCCACTGCAGGAAAAGCAGACAGCAGGCCAGAAGAAGACAGAAGAGAGATGGAAGGGGCGACAGAAGGGGTGATGGAAAGGCTTTCCCGGTCTGAACCTTCAGCTTTTACTGGATATGACGGATATGGGATGGAATACCCCATTGGTGAATCTTAGGGTCACTTATCCTGCCCACTCCTCCCTGCAGGTGCGGTGTACTTCCTGCCCTTCTCTGTGTGGGATACATGTTTAACAGTGGCCTTGGTCTGCATACCAATCCCTGGCAGTAACTCTAAACATGGAGTGTGTGGCGGACTGGGCTATTTCACTTTCTTTTTATGACTTTTGAACCAGCAACATGGGCACGGAGTGCCCTCTACTGGTCAGACATAAAACTATTGGAGTTTTTTTTTGAGAAAGGTCTAGAACTGTGAAATTTGAGAATATTTATATTTGAACTTGACTTTCTTTGGATGAGCCATACCGTAATCACTATAAAAGGTGATGCTGGCAGGCAGCTCTCTCTCTTGCATGCCGTGGGACTGCTCCAGCCACACCTCCCAGTAAGAAGCGAGAGATGGGGAGAGAAGCCGGGCGTGCTGCCATTTGCTCTGTCTGCTCAGACGCTGGCAACGCCAGGACGCTGCCACACCACCGTTTGCTCACATTGCTGGTACATCTCGGCTAAAGTAGCTGTTTGCTGCGGTTCTGGCTGCCGCCATTTTGTCACCGCAGCCATCTGCGTCATCACTTCGCAACTTCATGACTGCCACCCAACTCCATTTCCCAGAGAACCTCTAACCGGAACTTTCAGTGCCACCATTTTATCTTCACGGACTATATCTCCCTTCATCCACTGAAACTTCCTGCTGCTGCCATTTTGTTGAAGTACAAACCGATAATCCGAGCTCATGTATACACACGCATGTCCCCAGAGACCGTAACCCTTTCCTTCCCGGACTCCTAACCTTCCAGTTGGGCTCAGTCCCCCCATTTTCCTCCACTGATCCTACTCCTCCGAGTTTCTTAATACATACATATTTGGACTGCTTTCCTTGAACCTTTAATCCCCAATTGGGGTTAACCCTAAATACACCATACAATTCGTACATTGACTATTGGCCTCGGTAACAATTTATGAGCATGGTGAGGGGGTATTTTCGATCTACCCTCTAAGATACGGTCCAGCAGTGGCCGTTCCTCTCTGCGAGGCGAACGCTATGTGGACGTCTCGGTCTTATATATAACCCTCTCCACTTTAGGTGGGGAGGACGTCACGGAAGTATCCTGACAGCCGGTACTCCTTGATACTGGTCTGCAACAGAGTGTTATCAGTGCTAAAACCAGACAGTTTGCGAAAACACTGCTAACTTCAGACAAGAAAGTTAATTAGAAGAGCTTTAGCTGAAAAGTAAAACCATTGAGTAGAACCAGCTCTGTTTTATCCCAAACCAGGACAATGTGTTATGTGGGGCCTGAGCATGACGCAAATGGTATGGAATAAGGGGTGGAGACTGTATCGGGTCTGGCTGAGCTGATTTTCCCATTGCAGCCCTCCTGGTGCAGTGCTTCTGTGTTGGGAGTTAGAAGGGAGCTGATTACACCCATGTTGTGACTACCACTGAGCAGTGCTTGCACAGCACCAAGGCTCTTTCTATCATTCCCCCCACAATGGGATAGGGGGTCAGGAGCTTGGGGGGAACATAACCAGGACAGTTGACCTGAACTGACCAAAGAGATATTCCATACCATATGACGCCAGCTCAACTATAAAGATGGTACAAAGGAGGAGGCGGCAGGAGGTACTCCTCAGTCCTCCGGAGCAACCACTACGTGTTTTGAATCCCTGCTTCCCAGGAAGGGTCCAGACATCGCCTGCTGATGGGAAGTAGAGAATAAGTCTTTGTTTTTTCCCTCTTTGCTTCTGTGTGCGGTATTACTTAACTTTTGCTTTCTAATTAAACTGCCCTTGTTTTTACCCACAAGGCTTCTGTCTCTATCTTATTTTCCCTTTCGTGTTTGCTCTGTGGAGGAAGGAGAGGAAAGGGGGAGGGTGATAGAGTGGCTTGGTGGGCATCACTTGCTCAGCCAGGGTTAACTCACCATAGAAATAAAAGAGAACACAAAGGGCTTCTTCAAATATATCAGTAGTAAAAGGAATAATAGGGGAAGTGTGGACCTATTTCTGAATCAGGCAGCAGCACTGATAACTGAGGATGAAGAGAAGGCAGAGTTGCTGAATGCCTTCTTTGCTTCAGTCTTTAATCCTGAGGCCAGCCCTTGTGAACTCCATATCCTAGATGCAGGAGAGAAAGCCTGGAGGAGGGAAGACTCTCTGCTAGTCAATGGAGACTGGCTTAGTGATCAGTTAAGAAAGCTGATGTAACCTACTTTGACCACAGCAAGGCATTTGATATAGTCCCCCATAACATCCTCCTGATCAAGCTCAGGAAATATGAGCTAGAAGAACAGGCAGTGAGGTGGTTCGAGATCTGGCTGCACAATAGAGCACAACGGG
>NW_008585093.1:0-4326 GCF_000691845.1 Merops nubicus
AGACGGACCCCGCGAGCGGCCGGACCCCCCCGGCTGGGGTCTCGGGACCCCCGGGCTCTGGGGTGTCCCCGGTGGACTGGGGAGCCCCGCCGTAGCCGGCCCTAACTGCTGCGGCCGTGCCTTTCGCGAAGCGTAACTGGCACTGCGTCCTCCTGCCCTTGCCCGCAAGCCGGGAGCGGTCGGATTTGCTGCTCTCTTCCTGCTCTCTTCGCGTTTTCTCTCCCTGGTGCGAGGGAAACATCGTCCCGAAAAGGGCCACCCCGTTATCGTAGAATCGTTTGGGTTGGAAGAGACCCTTAAGCTCATCCAAGTTGTCCAGTTTCCCCGGGCTACTAAAGTTTCTTTTCCTGCCTTGTGGAAATATCTCAGCTTCATAAAGTACAGCTTGTGCTCTTCCCTGCGTCGGGCTTGTCAACGAAAGTTTAAAACTGTGAACGTAAAGCTGCTTCTCAATGTTTGCCAATCCACAGCAACTGCAGTCTGGCTCTTCCTAAGGAAGTGTTTCGGTCTCTTTTTGTTTAACAAATAGCGGATTTGCCTCTGAGGGAGCTGAGATTTACCCTTTTTTTTTTTTTTTTTTTTTTCTATCCAAAAGTAACAGCAGCATCTGTATTATCTGATAAGGCCAAAAATCGTCAGCTTCTTTCTCTTACCTTGGCTTTGGAAGTTGTGTGTTGGTTGTTAGATAAACGCTGCTCTACACAGATGCATAAAAGTCATCAGACTAAAGTAATAAATTTAAAAATAGAACCAAATATTTAGGACCTGGGAACTTTCTGGCTTGCATGCCTTAGTTTTTCCTCTTTACAAGTGTGTAATTTCCATTGCTGAACTGCATGTCCATGGGGTAAGGATAACTTTAATACAAAACAATTTTAGCATTAGGAAACTTGGCAAGGTTGAGCATGAGAACTCTTTTTTTTTTTTTTTTTTTAAGACAAGTCCTAAAGAAAGGCCTCAAAGAAAGTAGGATTTGGAAATGGGGAAAAAAAATAATAAATATCTTGTATTGTTATTTTTATTTCCTTGCTCTTTTAACCCCAAACCCTCCTGTGGTATGAGCAGGAGCTCAGTCCAGCACTGTTTTCTCCTCTGAGAGACTCTCATCTATGAGTAGCCCTCCTGAGTTCTCTCTCCCATTTATCTTTACGTATGGGAATAAAAGCTGGCAGTGTCCTTTTTCCCTCTGTTTCCACATGTGAATATTGTGGATGTAGCTTTAAAAATAATAATTATATCAGTTGTGAATTTTCCTGTGAATAAAGTGGTAATTTTGGTCTGTTTTGAAGTGTTGTGTATTCTGGGTAATGATGTCCCAGACAGGCAACAGAGCCACCCACATCTTTCTTTACAAAAATCAGCAGAGACACAGAATACCATGGGAGTAGATACTAGTGAACTAAAGACAACAAGCACACCAGAAAGGCTGAAGGATTTAAGATGTGGCATAGGGGGGATCATTGTGCCCAGTTCCCCAGTGCAGACCTCCTCCTCCGACAGAAAGGACAGTGAGGAACCTGCAGCATCACCTCGGTCACACCAGGTTGTGGTCACACCTGGTGCAAACTCAGGGTGGGAACACTTTCAAGCCTTGCAGCACAGAGATGTCCATGAGGGCCCTCAATATTCAGCCTGAAGCAGTCACGTGGGGCCTCAGTCGCCCAGTGTGGCCCGGCAGGTGTAGCATGTAGCTGTGCTGCTCATGAGGTGATGCTGATGCTGAGCGTCTTGTGTTTCTCCTTGTCCACCTGCTGCTGCTGCTTACTGTTGTTTGGGAAGGAAGCTCACATCTCTGTTTGTACCCAGAGAGGTTGTTTGAAAGACAGCAAAGAATTATCAGTGGTTTTCAAAGATATAAAAATATAAAGATATAAAAGACATACAAGAGAAGTCTTAGATATTTTCAGGGCAAACTTCAAACTATTCTTGGTAGCACTTTCTTTACCTGAACCTAAGGTGGCCATAATACAGACAGTAGTCATGGGCTTACCGTTCTGACTCCTTGAGACCAAAAAAGTCCCTAGCCTGAGAGAAGGAGGGAGGAAACTGTTTGCAGCACCAAGTTTTGGTTGTTTACTGGATGCAATTTTGTCTTTTAGGTCTTTGTATGAACTGCAGCCCCACCCTTCCCATGAGGCTGGTGGGGGAGGTTTCTGGAAAGGGCAACAAACCAGCTTTGTTGCATCACTAGTTCCTTGCTAGATGTTTTGAGAGCGATTTCTCTTAGTCTTGCTAGCTTCTTAAGGTGTCATTTGTACTTTCTGTCTTGTGGTGGGAACTTTCTTGCTTTGCCCTCTTCAGCGGTGCAAACTGGAGAATGAGTGATTTCAGAGAGAAAAGCGTGAGTTGATTCAATAGAACTAATGGGGAAAAGATGGAGGAGGAGAAGGAAAGGCAATGAGGAGATATTACAGTAGAAAAGTCTGATGAGAAATAGCCTATGGAGGAGAAGATTCTGGCTAGTGGGAGGAGAGGAGAGGTTTACCACCAGCTGGAAGAGGGCTGTTGGCTACAAGCAGGACTTGGCTCTCTGCCATCATGGATGGGTTTCTCCTGGGTGTAATGTCTATCACTGTTGCACTTTACTCCTAGACTGTGATGCACTTTGTCATCCAGCAGCAAGCTGGCAGCACTGATGTGTGGTCAGGATAGGTGGCAAGAGCTGGAGGAGAGGGATGTGGCAGCATTTAAAGGCTTGAGCTACCTCTGTTGCGTTCAAATAATGCTTGGGAGTGAGAAGAGTGAAAATACATCACAGCAGCAGGCTGGGAACCAAATCCTGATGGAGAACCTGAACCCATCTCAGAACAAACCCCAACACCTCCTAATTTTCAGGTTTACCCTCAATTCTGGATGGTTGTACTTGCTCTTTCCTTGCTTCTTTGTTCAAGAGAGAAAACGCGTTTATGGTTTTGCAGGTGCTGCCACAGCACAGACCAGGGTGGCAGCTCTTGGTGGAAACCAGGGGAGACGCTGCAGCCTCAGGCATTTCCCCAGTTGGTTTCCTGAAACTGAAGAGTCATGCAGACATGTTAGGGTCTTGCTTTTAACAGCTTTTTCCATGGCACCATCACTCCTCCTGACTGGAGACAGGATGTGATTACAGTAAGCCGATCACTGTAGCCACAGGGTGGGAATACCACAGGTAGAGGGGTACTAACCACGTTCTAGAGGGACTATGATACACTTTCAAAACACCCAGGTCTTCAAAGCTTTGCCTGATTCTTTTCGGGCAGATAAAGGTTCTTTCTGCAGATCGGTGTGGAGCAGCGTCATCTCGTGGCTGGCTGGTCCCAGCGGCAAGCACGCAGGGATCCTGTGGGGACATTTAGTGTCAAGCCCCATTAGTTTCTTTCAGGAACTCAGGTTTGATTTTGTACTCTAGTTAAAATGTACTTCCCCCAAACAGAGATTTGATCTTTGTATTTCAGTGCTGTTAGCAATTTATTTCAGCATTTTCTTTCTGGTTGTATTAATGTTCAAAAAATGCCCTCGAGACAAGATGTTCTCCTACAGTTGTGTAGGGAGCTGTGCTCCACTGGCCAGGGTGCTTCAGAAAAAGTTTTTTTCATCTGGGACTCCTTGAACTTCAAACTAGGAAAGCAGATAAGTGAAAAGTTCGAAGTCAGATTATTTCACATTCTGCAGTTAGTGTCCAGGTGTGGATTTGGTGGTTGCTGAGCAAAATGTCTTCCTCTCGCTCACATGGTGTTCCTTATCTTTGTAAAAGCACCTTAAACTTCACCAGCGCCCTGCAAGCAGCAAGCTGGGCTGTCCCCCCAGCCAGTGTCACCCGCCCAGCACAGCTGTGTTGCAGCTGGACTCGGAAAGCTGCTGACTAGGTGTTTCCCCACCACCACATCGCTTGGCAGAGCCGGGGCTGCTTTTCGCCCTGAAACCACTCCTGCTCTAAAAACTAAGCACAGGGCATGCGCAGAATAGCTGGGAGCTGGTGTTTTAGTTGGCAGGAGAGGACGCGTGGGAAGTCCCCGCATCCCTGCCCACTTCCCGTCCACCGCCTGCTCCTAATTCCTTCACTGACCAGAGGATGTAGCTGCAGACCGGAGCAAGGCTGGGAGCGCGATGCCTGGGACGCTGCTGGGGCTCTGTGTCCCGTTTGGTACCTGCTGACACGAGAGGTCAGCTAGATTTTTGTGCCGGCGGCGGTTGGTGAGAGGCTGGTGCTGGCGGTGAGGACGGGCTGGGCCACCCGCCTCATTGGCTGGTGTCGCAGGAGGGTGCTGCCCTCCTGCTGTACCAGCTCAGCTGCCTGCAGCCGTGCTGCCCACTGCCTCTGCGGCTGGCCCCGCCGCACGCCCCCCCCCC
>NW_008585093.1:4411-16766 GCF_000691845.1 Merops nubicus
GGAAAGAGGCACTAGATTACAACCTACAGAATAGCCACACTGTGAGGCCACAACCCAGTGGACCAGCACTGGCTGGGGAATAGACTGCTCCCCTGCAGATATTTCAGGTGGCTCAGCCACTCTCTAAGCTCTTCTGTATGTGATGGGACCACCCAGCGTCTATACCTCTGCCCTACTCCATCTCAGGGCTATATCTACTGGTGCACTGTACCATAGCAGCTGCCTGGCATCAGACCCTGATGGTCTGCCCCACTGAGCTGCTAGGGTGGCTAGCCTGGGCCAATGTGAACTCTCCCAAATAACGGTTGGGCATGGTTCAGGGGTCAGCACAGGGATCATCCCAAAGAGGCAGCTTGAATTTGGCGACACATTTTTGGAGATGGTGAGGTTGAGGCTATAATTGAGATTGTGGTTGAGTGTTTTCAACACGGCTCAGGGGCAGCTCAGAGTACCTGAAGGTGCACGGCTCCAAATTGCCCATGGGTCCCAGGGCTGGGTGGTCTCACACAGCTCATCCAAAGCTGCTAGAGCTAACAGAGAGAGAAGACAAGGAGAGTACAGGCTGGCAAGATGGGTGAGGGACACCAGCCACAGCTTGTACCAGGCTGGGGGGAGTGGGAAGCTGCATGCCAGGAGTGCTGGTTCATGCATGCAGTGGAGAGAAACAGCTCCTGCTTCCAGCTTTCTGCTCTGCCTTGCTCCCACGAGCTGCTGCCCTGACCTACCTCACGTCTCATTACACTGAAGCAAACCCAAGTACATGCTGGGTGAGCTTAATATCCAAGCCTTTAGCATCAGAGGAGGTGGTGACACGGAGCTTTGTATCTCCACAGACCCCAGCACAAGATGCCTACGCTGGGAGCAGGGTGGAAAACAAGGAGGCACGCTGCATTCTGGATGAGTAATAAAAAGATGACTGCAAGATGCAGAAAGGAGAAGCTGACTTCATTTATCTCCTAACAGGACATAGGCCAGCCAGGCCAGCAATTACTTATTTAGCTGTAGGATAGGAACCCATAATATAAGTGTCGTGACGTGCGCATCATGGAAGCCGCATAAAGGGCTCACACTGGCCAGCTGCTGAACTTGCAACACGGGCGTTCCGGCGAGCCCCAGCGGGCTGAGGGGGGCAGTTGTTACCATGTGCTCTGCACCCTCCCCGCTGCACGGCACACGGTGTCGCTTGGGCATCGTGGAGGCTCCGGTGGTGGTGGAAGGGCAGAGGCTGGAGGTGAATTTTGGTTTTGCTCACCACTGTTCATTCCTCGTGCACCAGATTAAGTGTTGGTAGATATTTACCTGCGTCAACGCTGAATTCTCTTGGGAAATGTGTTGTTGCTGACAGATCCTCTGGAGAAGGTAGGAGCTGATTTTGCACAGAGAAGCAGATTTTGCTAACCAGAGGTCCTCTGTGCTAATGACTAATTAATTCTGCCTTCCACCCACACGACACGTACAGCTCGTAATGTAGAGGAGTAAACCACAAGGGAAGAAAAAAAACACAACTTACTGTACAATTCAAACCCCTCCCTAAAATGATCCGAACCCATCCTTTGCCCAGAAGTGTTGGAAGCTGGGTTCTTGCTGTGGGAAGAGCAGCATCAAAGCACTCCTGGAGAACTATATTCCCTTTGGTGCCAAGGATGAATAATGTTCTTTGTCTGGTGGAAGGAAACCAGGGTGCCAGCAGTGGCCCAGTGGGTGATGGTGATGACAAGGACAAGGGGCTGCCTTGTGGGGAACACTCCTGGGAGAACTCAGCCCTTGGAGCTCAGCACAGTGTCCTCCTGGCACTGCCACTTGCTATTCTTGCTTGTGGGAGATTGCCAAGAAATCATGCTAAATAACCAGGCGAGAACTCTCTTCCTACACTGTCAGCTTTCTCACATAGCCTCATCTCTGCTTGCACCCAGGAGCTGTTTCTAGAACAGTTCAGGCTCCTCCACAGGAAAGAAGGTGTTGCCAAAGAGTGTGGGCTCTTCTGAAAGGAAGGGATTGCCTTTTGACAGGTATAAAAAGATGTAACAAGCCTTAGATTTATTTAGTTTGTAATTTTAAGCAAGCAGCTAAGGCCTATGGATAGCAGACACCTTTCCCAGCTCCAGAATTGGAAGCTACTTATGACTCATCTGGAAGAAGCATTGACCCAATGGGTGTCTTTGCTGCAGGCCTTTTCACCTGCTCAGCTATGGCATCCAAAGGTGACCATGGCAGCACAAAGCCCACCCAGGAAGCAAAAAAGAGCCAAACAGTTTTCTACCAAGCACCTACCTGCTTAGCAGCATCTGAGACCGCTGTGTTTAAACCTTCACTCCTGCCCATCCACATGAGAAGCAGGGAAGGAGTAGAAACCTCTCCTCTCAAATTAAAGTCAGGCGCCATGCAATAATGGCAGTTATTCACCCAGGTGGACATTTCTGTCCAGCATACGGCACTTACAAGCCTGACTGATACCAACTGGTTTAAATCAGCACAGATCTGTGTAAAGCCATCATTCCTCTCTATAGGTGCCACGCTTGCCAGCAGCAGTCCCGTGCACTGCTGGACCTCAGGCAGCACAGGTTTGAGCTGTTTTAAGAGAAAATACATGATCTTACTGAGGAATCACTCGATCCCACCCAGCCCTGCAGAAACACTACACAGGAAACGTATATGTGATGGCTCTGAACTAAAAGGTTTTCCACACCAGTCCTTGCTTCCTTTTTTTTGTACAGTTGTTTGTTTGTTTGTTTTTTCCCCTCCCTTTTCCACACTGATGGAACAAATTTTGATTTCTGTTTTTTGGAAGCCAAGTCCTCACTTTGGTTCTGTGTGCTACCTGTTTAACATGGTTAGTGTCACCATGATATTCAGGATAACATGTATGAGATCTCACCAGAGCAGAGTAGAGCAGCAGAATCATCTCACTCATTTCTGAAATGGTGTAATTCAAATACATGGCTTTTCTTCTCTCCCAGGCTTTGACAATCAGAAGCCCACCAGGCCCAGAAGACAATGCCAACCATCAGTGAGTACCCCAAGTTTTCATTATATCTTCAAGGGGAGGAAGCACCTGGAACAAAGGGAGCATGAAGGGGAAAGCTATTTCTGCGTGCCTCCTACTGTGCAAAAAGGAGGTGGGAATGGTATGAAATGGTTTATAGCCCTAAACATTCTATATATAGATGGTTCTACCTATTTGCCAATTAAAAAAAATCTAGGGGTTGTACTGCTTAAAAAGATCCAAGATCCAGGTCAAGTATAGTATAGAGATTCCCTGCAGAATTTAGGATGTCCACATGTTAGAGAGGTGCCTTGAAGGTGCTTGTGAAAAGCTAGGGAGGAGTGCTCCGACAAGTAGCTCAGGCCCTGGTTTGCTCATAGGTCATCTGTGGGCTTTTCAGTGTGTAGGAAAGGAGGATAAGGTCTCTTTGCTCCCCAGGAATCACACGAGACAACCCATAAGACACTCCTGTGCTACACCCGTTAGAGACAGGGGAACAGTGGAGACCTGTTGCACTGGGTGCCAAACAAAACAAATTCAAAATCTTCCACAAGCAATAGCTAGCAAGCAGCCTCCAAGTCTGCCTGCACCAAAAGCTATGGGAACAATCTGATGCTGTTTAAAGAAATCCAGATGAAACAAGAAGGCTTGAAAAAAAAAAATCTTAAAATACCATCTCCTTGCACTAAAGAGTGACTTCCTTCAGCGTTAAGTTCTCTCTGGCTGTCACACTCTGCTGCTGCAGCACTCCAGAGCAGACTAGTCTGCAGATCCTGGACGCTGGGCTCTGTGACCTACTGACACCAAGCAGTGCTGGTATTTGTGACACAAGAGCCCAGGCACCAGCTGCTGTCCCCCCTCCTCCCCTCCCTCTCAGCTGGCAGGGAGCTCACCTGGCAAGGCTCCCGGTTTTGGGAGCACTTGGAAAACACGCCTGTTCCTGATTTCCCTGACAGTGAGGCTCACACAGGCATCTCACAGGGACCATAACCTCTCTTGGGTTCTCCAGCATCCTCAATGGGCTTTGGGCTATGATGGCAACTGAGCAGTCTCCTCTGGGGGTGCACACCCAGCCCTGCTGCAGCCCCCCAGCCCCTCACTGGCCCCTCTTGTCCCCTGCCAGGGCTTTTCCTTCTCCCTCCCTCTGACACAGAAAGGGAGGACCTGAGATGGCAGAAACTGGTTTCTGCTCTGGGATGGTGGAGCAGGAACTTGTTGTCATTTAGATAACGCTTACTTTGTACTGGTTGCAGAGCCCCACAGTGCAGCTCATGTGTGAAGTGCCTGCGCTGCCTGTGATAAGCAGGGCTGCAACTTCTGCTGGCAAGAGCTGCATGCAGACGGTTTCTTGGGAATAGTCCAGCACCCAGAAAAATTGCACTTTGAAGAACCAAATCAAATCAAGTCCCAGAACCAGCATTTAATGTGCTTGGGAGTCTCATCCTTCACTTTTCTGTGGCTAGAAACACGTTGCAAGCAGCAAAAATCAGCATTGTCTTGATTGAGTGGGTGACTGAAGGAATTCCCAATTGAAGAAGAAATAAATGTCAAGCAAGGAGAAAGAAAAAAAAAAAAAACAAAACTAGATATAGAGACTTAATACTATCTTCCAAGAGAGCAGTCCTGCAAGACAGGTGCTGTAGATGTGCATCTCCTATACTGCAAACATTTCTGTGTGACACCATATAAGCATCTAAACCAGGCTCTAGTAAATACCTTTGATGCACATGGGAACACAGCTGGAGGTATTCCTGAGCATGCTGCTACCTCTCTTTCCCCCCACAATTCTTTTGGGAACGGCTTTCTAGCATCTGATAGTCCACGAGTTGGATGACACATCCTGGGAAGGCTGTAATGACCTTATAGTTGCTGCCAAGGCTCATGTCACTGGCAGAGTTACTGGGGCGTTGTTTTGACCCATTTTTCAGCTGCAAGGTCTTGCAGAACGCATTTTAATGATTAACCCTGGACTTTCCCATCCTCAGTGAAATGATAAAAAAGCACTGGCCTAGATTCACCCCAGCCTAATTTTCAGCCACCTAACTCAGGTTTCTCCCTTGGAGCTCGTCACCATAGCCACCCATGCGGGACATGGTCATTGGAGCCTGCAGGCATCTACCCCCACACCAGGGACATGGCATTACCAGCCATCCCCACTACTGGGGTCTCGTTGAAAGGTGGTTTTGCTCACTTTTGTTCTAATTTTGCTCTTTGCATTTCCTTCACCTCATTTCCTATTTCATTGCCTTTCCCTTTAAAAAAAAAAAAATCAATTAATGCCTCCTTCTCTTAATAGTCTTTAAATACAAAGCGGCCTTTAGCTGAAATGGAGCATATTTCTAGTTTTCCTCTTTCCTAAATTGCTTTGCTCTAGTCTCTGAAATCACTTTTATTGCTGCTGTCTAACCTCCCTCCAAGCTGTTAATAGCTTTTCAGTAATGAGATACCCAGAAGCCTGCACGGTCACCTTAATGGAGTTGCATTGGCCTTTTTTTCCTTTGCTGTCCTACCATGCTGGGAATTCCCTTCTTGTATGCTACTTAGCTAGCTCTTTCTCTCACAGCTTTGCTCCTTTCCAGGTTTCTATCTTCCCCCAGAACATCTGGGGTTTGAAATTTTTTCCTCTCAAGGTACTGACCTGTTACTTTCCAATCTGGAAAGTCTAACAGCCCTCAGCTGGAATCAGCGTGATTGCAAGCCCTGATCTGCAGCCCTGCCCATGTGCTGATGAGAGCAGCAAGGGACCTCCTTGCTGGAGGGAGCAGCTGGAGGAGCACAGGAGCAGGCTTGTGGTCCCCCAACAAGTCCTAGCCACGTCCTGTACTCAGGATTTCCCTTCTGCAGCCTCTCACTCAGTTCCAGGACCAGCAGAAACATCTGCACCAACATGCCTTTGAGATCAAGGTCCAGGTTGGGAGGGTCTCGGGAGGTCTCTGGTCTAATCTGCTCCAAGCTAGATCAGCTGTGAAGCCAAAGCAGAACACTCCAGGCTTTATGTCATCAGGTCTTGAAAGCCTCCAAGGATGGAGCCTGTGCAATGACAGCCTGTTCCTCTGATTGCTGTCCTCAGCTGCAGAAGTGTCTCCTTGTATCCGGACTGAACCTCGCATTTTAAAATTTATTTCAATTTTTCCATATTAAATGCTACAAAACTTTGCCACAAAAATAGAGGAAGAAGATTAGCACCAACTTGCCTTTCCTTTGCCCTTGAAATAAACACAGCCCTCTCTATTCCTCTCTGTTCTGGGATCTGCATGGTAAGGGGGGGTTTGCTTTTGCCTTTTTAAAAGCACATCTATGTTTCAACGAGTCCAAATTTTACCTGGAGATTTTCTCCCATGCTTGGAGGTCACCATGCAAGCCAAGGCATCAAGAACAGTTAACAGTGGGAAATTACGTAACCTCTAAGAGAAACAATGACTCTTCTGTGGGCCTGCAAGCAAGCTGCCAAAAACTCTGCCTCTAATTCATCACATCATGTAAAATTAGTTTAAGGATTGTCACAGTGTGGAGTTTAAATCAAGAAAATTGTGTGTTTAAGTCAGATTTCTGCATTCCCTTTTCCTAGTTCTTGCTTTGCAGCTGCTGATGTATTATGGCTCAAGGTCTTGGATTTTTAGCCTTCTTCCCAGCTCTCATTTACAGCAGTGGAAACCAGCTTCCCTGCAGCCCGCCAGAAGGAAAATTAATAAAAGAAATAAGCAGAAGAGTCCATTTGCTAAATGGTACTTGCTGCCAGTAGAACTTGCCATCAAGGGCACAGGGCAGCATAAATAAGTGTGGGACACCCACATGACCCAGCTGTCACACCAGCTGGTCATCAGGTGGCTCCAGGGAAAACTTCAAACTATGTCTGATGCGCAGGGGGCACGGTGTTAACCCAGCTAGGTCAGAGCAGCTAGACTGGGCAAAAGCCTTTCAGACCTGGACTGAGAAGAACAGAGGGAGGGGTTGTATTGCTGCTGTTTCTTGCCGCTGGGATGAATTGGGTCATTAGCATCCTTTAGTGAAAAACCTGAGGACCTATTTATTAGATTAAATCAGAGGAGCTGCCACAATGCAAGTAAGTAAGTGTAGATTGAGAATCGAAGAAAAGAACCCTGAACTGCTTTGCTAAGGACACTGTCATCCAGGGGAAGTGCTCTGTGAACTGCCCTCCTTGGGTGAGGGAGCATGCAGAGTGCTCCTGAAACGGGCAGCAAGGCAGTTTCCTGCTGCTGCCACTGTGGAGCCAGCAGCCTTTACAGTTTGGATTTACCAGCTTGAGTCTCCCCTTAGCTCTGCACCTCACCATTACCTCCATTTCATAGAACCATGTGACTCACCTTCCAGAGGAGAGAAGTCTGATGGCCCAGGTTTCTCACCTCCCAGATCTCTACAAGGTCAAGGAGAGGCACTTGTTTGTCAGCTGCTGTCTCCTCTCTTGAGTCCTGGAAGGCAAGATCAAGGAGACCTGTTTGGCAGTGTGACCTATAATGGTCAAAGCTTGCAAGAGACTTTTCACTGTCCTCCCTCATGCAGGTAGGGACAGAATTCCCTTCTACCCAACACAAAACACCTCTGATAACCACTGACAGCAAACATACCAGTCCTCTTTGAGTTGTACATCAGTTCCCACTCATGGGAAAGTTGTGCTCATGTGAAAATAATAAAACAAACAAACCCACCCCTGTAAAAGTAGTTTGAGGTAGCTAAGTTCATATTTTGGTTGCAACTCAAATCCCTTACAGATAGAAACAAAATATCCTTTTCTGCATAAAACCTAGTGACCTGCATTAAAACGAGTAACTAGAGTGAGGGTTAGGCAGTGCTTTAAACAGGGCCTTGAACCCACACTCACCAATAGGTTCTGGGAACTCGAGCTGGAGCGTGGTAAGGACTGTACTATAGTTAACTCATGGACTAAAATAGATGCCAAGTGAGAGCAAATGTCAGCAAATGATCTGCTGGTGGGGTATGGGAACTAGACATGACAGAACGTCTGTGTCTCAGTAAGCCACGTGCCACTCGATCTTCCCATTCACAAAAAAAAGCGCGAAGGGTCATCTTGTGTCTTCAGAGCCTGATTCTCTCTCATGAGACCAATAACTTGTTCCCTTCCCGAGCAGGTGCCCACAAAGGAACAGCAAGAAGTCAGTGGGGCAGTCCACAATATCATATGATTACTCTGAGGAGGAGCTCATGGCAAGCATCGAGCGGGAGTACTGCCGCTGAACCCAGCCCCGCACCACAAGAACTTCAGCCACATTCCTGGAGGCCCAGCTGGAGCAAAACTGCTGCTGACAAAATGCCCCCTCACACTGTGAGACAGCACGGGACAAGTGGGTTGCAAAGGGAGGTGAAGTGTGAGAGGCAATGTAGCTGCTTGGGAAGCATGGAGAAGAAAGCTCACCTGACCAGCTCTGAGTGAGAATGTGAAGATCCTCACCAACTGCTGGTTTCCAATCAGTGCCACTGGAAGAGGGACTAATTAATCTTGTGAATCAATCTTTAGAAGCTGATTTCTAAATGGTATTTACAAACAAAGACATACTAGAATTGAAGTGTCAGAATAGAAGTGTCGAGCTGTGGTGCTTAGAAGGAAGATCTTGGTTTGTCTTAGTAGGGAAAAAAAAAAAGCAGTAAAATAATTTGATTCAGACCTCACTTAAGGGAATGCTGCATGAACTTTATGTTACTGCCACTTAAAACAGGCCAGATTCACTCCTTGCACTCTGCAATCCTCCAGTTCACAACTGAATTTGGCACTGTCTCCTCAAACAAAGTCCTCTCCCCAGCATGGGATGTAAGGTGAAAAAGAGAGTGAGCCACCATCCAGTATGTACACAGCATCATCCCAGAGCTGAAATCCCACCACTTAGGCAAACAAGGCTCCTGGGAGCTGTTAGGGAGCATATGATTTATACAATCCCTTTGGGGTGGGATCTCACCATCAGTGTGGTACCTGGGGCTCCTTGGCATGAAATACAGCAAAAGTAGAAGGTACATTTCTGGTGCTGCCTTGCTGTGGCCTGCAATCATCCATCCTGAGAGGGACTTGCATGC
Organism: Merops nubicus; assembly: GCF_000691845.1. Lineage (NCBI taxonomy): Eukaryota > Metazoa > Chordata > Aves > Coraciiformes > Meropidae > Merops > Merops nubicus. The sequence goes on from NW_008585093.1 coordinate 13,440, forward strand.
TATTGCAGAGCAGCTGTTTGTGTTCAGCTCTCAGAATTATCAACCCCAGCATTCCCATTTATTTCCTGTAGGTAATGCAGAAGAAAATCACTACATTTTAAGCATTAGCTGACTGCAAAGTGAAACAGAACGTTCACTCTCCACAGAAAACCATGTATTTTCAGTGCTCCCTGCTAGGGAAGCCTGGTGGTCTAGGATTTCTGCCTTTATTTTACCTGCACCATAACATATTATGAATAGCTGCTTATTATCAGAAATAGAAAAATACCTTATTTCTGTCTTCAGATGAAACATAAAAGACATCAGATGAAATCTTCACATAGACTGTGCAAATACAAGAGGCAACAATAGGACACAGGCTAAGATGCTGCATTTTAATTTTGTAACTTCTTGTATACGTGAAACAGAAAAAAAAAATGCATCTGTACTTTATATAACCCTCAGTAAAGGCATCAAATGTTGTTTTGAAAAAGGCTCTCCAGATTACATGGCAATGGTACCTGCAGAGACTAAGTAAGACGCATCCTGGGAGAGAGACCATGAGGCAGACACTAGGTTACACCCCTGGCACACACACACACGCTCTGGCTGTATTTCCTGCAGCAGCCTCCTTCGAGGCTGACCACCTCTGCCCGAGGGCTCAGGAGCTGCCAGGCAGCTGCAGAGGCAGGCAGCAGAAAAGACCTCCCGCAAAGCTGCACAAGCTTGGAGGCAAGACCTCCCTGCACTGGGGCTGGGAGGGAGAGGGGTAATGGTTTGAAACTGACGAGGGAAGATTTAGACTGGACATAAGTAAAAATTGTTTACTCTGAGAGCTGTGAGACACTGGAACAGGTTGCTCAGAGAGGTGGTGGATACCACATCCCTGCAAGTGTTCAAGGCCAGGTTGGATGGGGTTCTGAGCAACCTCGTCTAGTGGAAGGTATCCTTGCCCACAGCAACGGGGCTGGAACTAGATGATCTTTAAGGCCCTTTCCAAGCCAAACTATCCTGTTATTCTGTGATACCTTGGTGGCCCAGAAGTAGCTAGAGTAGAGAGCAGATACTCCTGCATAGCTTAGGGGAAGTTGTGTGGGCCCTCTGGAGCAGGAGCTCCTCAACCCTCCTGAAAAAAATCCATTTTTGAATGATAGTACTTTATTTTTTGGCAGGAACAGTAATTTTTAGACCTACTAATGCTGCTGAGCTGTGGCAGGAACACAGTTTCTCTGCAGCCTGTCAACTGTAAGCAGCCAGATCTTCCAAGGCTTGTATTAGTTTTCACCAGCTCTCAAAGACCTACTGGGGCGTGCAGAATGTGCCTGTGGAGGGCAGGAAAAACACAGGAGACCTGCTAACGCCAGCACCACAGGTGACTGGCACTCCATACCCTGTCTTGCTTTAATCACCTCACTGTTCTAGATTTCCCTTCAGTTTAGATTTCATTCTTTTGGCCAGGACTTTCCTTGTGCTAAGGTACCCACTAGTCTCTGGCACATGTAGGGAGATGCTTCAAGGAGCTTGGTTGCAGCTCCCCCATTGCATATTGCTGTCCTTTGGGGTAGCCTCCAGTTACACAGCCAACCAGGAGGAAAGCCACACTGCTGTCAGACCACACAGTGCAGGCAGCTCAGGCAGGAGCCAGGGTCACTCTACCCATGCCCTGCCTCCTCTCCCAGGGTGTCTCTCTCCCAGCCTGCATTTGGTAAGTGGTCCAAGCTCTACAACACATTTCAGATTCTTCTAAAGGAAAACCCAAGTATTTACAGTTTTGCAGAAAGTGACTATTAAAAACTCAATCTAAACTGAACTTATTTTTGTTAGGCTGCCACAAATCTCCCTTGACAGAACACGGCAAACCACTAAGCTTCTTTACAAAATTAGCTTGTCAAGTAGCTAAAGGACAAACAGTGGGTTTTACAGGTAACGTTTCCAATATTACTGGGAGAAAAGGAGGAGCTGCAGGAACATGGGAAGGTTCAGAAGGGAGTGATGCAGCTGGGACAATCACTGCATCAGGAAAAAGGTGAGCAAAAGAAGTTTTGGGATGCAAAGAAATGCCACTAACTTTGCCATGGTCTCACAGGCTTTCTCCATGCTGTGAAATGATGCGTGCTTAGTCTCTAGAACCACTCACAACCATCTACCTTATTCTCATAACAGGCAGAATGGGGGTCGTGGTACCCAGCCAATTCCCCAGTCTGCCCAGGAACTGTCAGGGACTGTGCTCCTCCACCTGCATCAAACCTGTGCCAAACAGTGCACCGAAACCAGGAGGGTGGCAGTGGGGTTGGTACCTAGGAAGGCATGGTTGCACAGTTTAACTACCTTCTCTCAGTGTAACCCTACTTTTGAACCATCCTTTGGTCAGGGAAAACAGGACACTAGATCATTTGCAGGCAAATAATCGTATTGAAGAAGTTCCCACACCCATGACTAATTTCAAGGATAACTTCTTTAATTCATGTCTCTTTTTTTAAAAAAGGGACAGTTCCACTACAGAGATCACCTTGTCACATCTCAGGCAGTGAATGCTGACATCTCACCAGCTCAATCATCAGAAAGTTTATTTTTTTTTAACTGTATTCCTTTATAACCATCACCAAATCACAGCTGCTTGTAAGACAGAAAAATGGTTTGGATTGCCAGTACTCCTTTCTCTCCCCAAACAGTTCTGCTGGATATAAATAGGGGTCTGGACAGTCTCTGATTTATTATTTTAGAAACTACCCTCCTGTCTGACACACGCAGCATAAGACAGGGTAGCTGAGCACAGGTTTTCAGGTGACACTATTAATCCCCATTAATAAAACTGCAAGAGGCCATGGGTATTAACCAAATTACTACACTATCCATTTAACAAAGACAAATGCTACACTCTTCCTATTACTACTGTTTTTTAAGTGAGACAAAACCACAGCTGCTGAGAGGACTGAAGAGGGTTGTTTTTTTCAGCTAATGGTGAAAAATTACTCTTTAGTGCATGAACAGATATTGCCACTTCTGAACTTAGTGACTTCCATGAGTTCTGGAGGTTTCTTACCTGACTGTGCAACAGGATTCCAGCTAAAAAGTTCTGGTGGTGAAAGTGTTAAACCCATAATTTTTAAATTATTCAACCCAAGACCTTAAAAACCAAAACCAATGAACCTGAAAATACAGAACCGATTTGTACACTTCCTCAGACTCTGTTTCGCTCAGATATGGGGTTTTCATGTGCAAACAAATGCATTGAATCCTGTTTTCCCCTTTCTTCGATGTTGGCTTTTAATTTTGGCAGCACTGCAATGGATGCAGAGCTCTGCCTTTTCAGTAGCTCAGAAAACGGGCAGAACTCTTTTCCAAACA
>NW_008585093.1:16797-25010 GCF_000691845.1 Merops nubicus
AACAGACCAGTGACAGAGTAGTTCTAGGAAGTGAGTTGTCTTTTACCTGACACGTAGTCATCCAGTGAAACCTCATACAAGCTTCAAGAATTCAGTCTGGGGCTGTAGGTAGACTTGAGTGGGAAAAACAAAGCTGTGGCTTTATCCCTGCTTGGGCAAGACAGCTGTAAAGAACAGTGAAGAACAGCTAGTCACAATAAGTATAGCTCCTCAGGACAGGAGGTCTTCATAGTCCATTTCTGTCTCTGGGACCCTGAATGCCAGTCCTTTAGCTTAGTGTACGTGAGGAAGGCCCCCATACATGTGAACCTGCCAGCATCTCATTGCCAAGAGCTCTGAGAGCAGGGCAACTAATAGTTCCTTGATGCACCATGTCCAGCACCCTGCTGTCATCCACTTGCCTTCACAATATTAGAGGAGAAAGAAGGACAGCACCCTCACCACCTCCCTCAGCCTCCTTCCTCTGAGTAACAAACCCCCAAAAGCTTTCAGCCTAACTGTTCACACATACACACCCTAGGAGTCAAAACATAGCTGCTGCCCTGGGTGAGGTGCAGCCCTGGACTTGTGCCACACGAGTGTGGTGGAGCTCCCCACTGCACTTGGCAGGGCAGTTGGATGGTGATAGCTGCTTGGCACAGACTGCATCCACAACAGGGTGGCTCCCCACACATACACACAAACACTCTGGACAAAGGACATGGCAATTACTTGCACAGGGTGAAGTGGGACAATGATAACCAACAGAAAAGAAATTGCTCTGAATTCAAGAGACACTACCAAAAAGGGAGAAGATTAAACCTTAGGTATTCTTCCCATCTAGGGAAAACTCTCCCAGGGAAGAATATGATCCAGCTTCCTCCAGTTTTCTGCGTGTGTGAGATGTGTCCACAGCCTTCTGCACAGATCAGGATGTAAAACTCACCAAATTTCGTCCTCTTGCACTCCAAGACTGGACAGAGGATGAAACCATTCTGAAAAGAGAACACCTCAGTGCTAACATACCCACTGCAGGGACAGTAGTCCCATGGGCTGCATGGACTGCGAGCAGACGTGGCTGAGGCTTCACAGCATCTTCCTGAACTGTCTCATCGTTTCCTTAGCATGCAGGCTGCCAGGTTTTGAGTCATGATTTACTCCTTCTGCACGCAAGGAAGAAGTTTGCCTTCTCATGGGCAGAGCCTGCCTGCCTCAAGCTGCCCCGCCAGACACAAACGGAAGGTAAACAGGCAGATGAGCTCACGGATTAAACTTCAAAACCGGTTAGAAGATCTGTCCCAGTGGATGAGCTCAAGCCAGCTGCAACCCTGAGGCAGGATTCGGCTCACAAGAGACGAGAGATGAAGTGCCACCTTCCCCACTGGGAGCAGGCCGAGCACAGCTTTCACAGCCACGTTTGGAGGGCTGGCCTAGGCCGGTGGCCTAGGCCGGAGGAGCACACGGGGCGAGCAGCCACCCCGCAGCACGGGCCACCTCTGCCCAGCCAGCACGGCAGCTTTAGAGCCGTGCCGTGCCTCCGGTATCCCAGCCATGAGCGCATCCGTGTCCACCAGTTTGCAGGCAAGACCAGGCAAGCTGCCACCAAGCTGAAGGTTTGGCTGCATAACTGCATGCAGGAAAGCAGCGCTGGCCTAACTGCAAAACGTAGCATTAAGCCAATGGACACGTTTGAGCACACATACATTTTTCTTTAGAAAATTAACAGTTTTCATGGACTTAGAACAGCTACAATCTAGAAAGACTTTTTCCCACACAGTGCCTGTGGTAGGACAGGTGTTGCTGGGAAGGCTTCCCCATGTGCTTTCTCTCACAGGATGAAGCTGCTCCAGGCTCCAGCTCTTCTGAGATGTGTACCAACTGCACCTCCTGGCTGCAGACAGCTCAGACCAAAAGCTTGGTTCTAAGAAAAAGCGCAAAAATGAGCACAGAACTGTGAAATCCATCATCATCTTCCGTGTAAGCAAAGCAAGGGAGACACTATAAAAATTCACAAAAAAAAATACAGGTATTGCTTCGGGTATGATTTGATGCTCAGAAAAACCTTCCTTGAACAACAGTAGTAGGAACAGACAAGTAGGACATCTTCCTCTGGGAGACAGAAGCATTATGGAGATCTGTGGAGCCTGGAACCTGAAGAGTTTGTGCCACTCTGCCAGAGCACTGATCCTGCAGCAAAGCCTTCCCTTCCAGTTGTTCTCCTGAGAGGGAGGCAGGACCACACACTTGCAAGAACGAGGCTCTCTTCTGCAGACAAGGCCTTGAGTCACTGCTCCCACTTCGCTCTCCCAGTTCGCTCTCCCAGGGCACTGGCTGCAGAGGCTGTGTCACCTGGCAGGGAAAGGCTCTGACAGAAAGCTGCCGTCATTCCACCCTCCTCTTCCACTAAAATGTGACCCTGCTAGAAATGAACACTGCTGCTGTTTGGGAACTGGTCAGAGAGGAACAAAACAGCAGAGATGCTTAAAAATTTAAAGTAGCTGCTGCCTCTGTCACCCAGCCTGCCAGAGCCACTTCCCTGCCAGAGCTCAGGTACGTGGGAACAGGAAGAATCAGGGCAAATGCAGCCATCTTTTGAGTCAAATTCTCATCTCTTCTTTATTTCCAGCACTCATGCCATGCACAGCTTGCAACACTAACAGAGCAGCACTCAAACCATCCCCTTTTGTTGATGGCTTCTGGAGGCCATGCTAGAAGAACCGAGCTATGAACTCCGAGACCCTTGTTCTCAGAGAGCATGCAAAACCCCCGGGGCCCGGGGGTGTTGTACACATTCCAGCAAATACACAAGAAGCATTGTGTAAAACGATAAACGGACAAGCACTGGCCGATTTACAACAGGACCCAAAAAGTCCTGCCTTTACAGGTAGGTGAACTAGTGAGCCCCACAGTCTTCTACTGGCCTACATATACAACCTAATGCAGATAGATTTACATAGCTCTGGAATGGACCTGTATGAAACCTGAAAATTCACAATTATTTGGTGATTTTAAAACAAGTTGCAGTACATACTTATTTAATAAAAAACAGGTAAAAAAAAATGTGATTCCATTTCTTTAAAACATAGGCTCAAAATAAAAAGACTGAACAAGACAGTTCAGGCAGTAAAGTGCAGAGAGCAGCTATCCCAGCCTGGCTAACCCAAAATAACCCTTGCACACAAGGAGGAGCAGAAAGAGCAAAGAGCACAGAGGCAGCCACACTGTGGCTCAGCTGGCCACGCATGGCTACAAGAGAAAGACCTACGTGGCCCAGACATGGGTGCCAAGAGGCAGCACACACCTCATGGGATCGCAGCCTGGGAAAATGTTAACAAGGAGGGAGCCACCACTTCTCCTCATGACACCTGCTTTTGGGAATTCCATGTTCTCCAGTCCATCCTTTTTCCCATGACAATTTATGAAATTATGACATGAGTTTGAAAACTGTTTTGCTCAGGTGAACATCATAAATGGTTACTCTGTAAAAAGAAATAATTAGGTACTAAATTGGCTACTGGCTTGAGACAGGATGCTCTTCCCCCAGTTACACCCATGCTAAAATAACATCCAAAAGTCTAACTTTAATTCTAAGGGATAGAATTTAATTCTAAGTCTGCACTTGAGATAAATGAGAACTGTGCTTTGCCCACACTGAGAAGCAAGACCAGGATTTCAGAACAGCAAAGCTACACAGGAGAGCAAGCATTCCTAGTTATCCAAAATTTACACATCTGGGAAAAATACTTCTGCTCAGTGCTTAACTTGGCTTCAGTGCAGGAGTGGCTGAAGGGAGAAGAGTCCAGAAGGAACAAGCCCTCCAGAAATACTTCATTCATCAGGTGAGCCATCTCCCAGCAGAGCACCTGGTGCTCCCCAGCACAACAGCTCTGCTCCACCACGTCTGCACACCCTTCTGCACCGCGGAAGCCGAGCCGTCCCATCGTGCTGGGGGCGTTTCGGTTTGCTGCTCAGGCCCTGCCACTACAACAGAGCACTCCTGCAGCCAGGGACTCCACCTCTCAGCCACATTTACACTCAGTGTAAAAGAAAACCCATTCAACAGGGAGAGTATCGCATTTAATAGAAAAGGGTGATTTCATACAAAGTACTGTGGAGAAGTATAAGGCCACATGAAAAGCATCATCAGGTGGACACAGTGGCTATTTCTTAAGTCAAGACATGATCAGTACTTCCTCTGGTGCTCTGATACAGGTAAATGAAAGCTTTGAACAATTTCCTATAAGGTGCACAAGCATCCATAATACATAAAAAAACCCTTAAATTTTCTATTTCTCCTGTACTCAAAAAAAATATAAAGAGACCCAGATAGTAATTCACAGGTTATCTTGTCCTTTTTGCATTTTTCAGCAGATATTGATATGCTGTTTTAGTAAGATTGAAAGTAAAGCATAATTTTTAGTGTTAGAGTTACTAATACAGTGTTTGTGCTTCTACCTCCATCAAAGCAGTCTGGCTCCTCCAAACTTTGCTCCAGTGGAGCAGGGACTCAGGAATGTCCCATGTGTCAAACTCCTACCAAAAGTCACATACAAATGGTATGAACTTATATTTCAAAACCTGTTTTCTGAAAGTAAGTAAATCTGTTTTGGTTTATTTCAAAAATAATGACACACTTTGTCACATGAGGGTGTAACAGCACCAGCCCATTGCAGGATGAGGATCTCAGAAGCGTGCAAATTCCAACCACTATGAGTTATCAAATATTACGTGTTTACAAAATGCTCTGAATGCAATTCTTTAGGTTTACTGAAAAAGGAGTTTTCAAAACTCTAGGTCTCATCCTGCACACCGCTACTAATGCAGGTCAAGTAATTTGCCTGCATATCAAGACCAAAATGAATAAATACAAAATATATTTGGTATAGAAAATGCTAGTATAAAAATTAAAAATCACCCTGTTTTACGGTCCATCAAAATATTAACAGCAAGCATTACAAGTGACTTCTTTGCACTATTGCCAAAATAATTTCCAAAGAGTTCTGCTTTCCTGAAGTGCTGGTGATTGCATTTGCCCAAGTACTGAAAAACAACAAATAGGAAAGGGACGAAGAAAGACGTGATAGATTTCTCACATAGCGTTATTAACAGAGGGCCTAAACTGAAGGGAACTAAAGTATGCACATGTACAGGGAAAAAAGCCATTGGCAGTTCTGTTGTAGCCATGAGAGCTCTTCCCAGTCCTCAGAAAATTGCAGACACGGAGTTTTCCCTCCCTAGCCCTGACAGACAGATGATGTCACCGGGAGGAGCATGCTCAGAGCGCTGCTGCTTTTCGGCTTCTCTGCCGCGGCCACTCTGTTGAGCTTGCCCACCTCTGTCTGCCAGCTGGGGACCTTCTTCGTGGCCATGTGGCGGCGGGTGTGCTTCGTCAGGTGGTCGCTGCGCATGAAGCGCCGCTCGCACACCGGACACGCAAACTTCTTCTCTCCCGTGTGGGTCCGACGGTGGCGGGACAGTTCATCCGAGCGGGCAAACTTCTTGTCACAGCCTTCCCAGTTGCAGCTGAAAGGCTTCTCTCCTGCAGGATGTAAAAGAAGGATAACTTACTTTTGAGAAGCTGTGTTACCATTTTATCAAAAAATTAACTTAAATCCTGCCTCACAAAAATGAAGTCCACAGAACTGCACGCTCAGTTCTGTGTTCGTGTTCACGTGTAGTTAATATTAGCTTAAGCTCAAGCTGTGTTCCAGAGAAAAATCATACTTATTTCCACTTAATCCCTTTTATCTCTTTGGATGTTATTTAATAGAGTCTATTTTTCTTTTGATTATCCAAAACCCCAGTTATCCAAGATTATTCTTCTTTAAGCTGGGTTTAAAGCTACCTTACGCCCACTGGCTGAAGTCGGAGCAGGCCCCTGGCCCCATCACTGCATGACCACAGCTCTGCTGCTGCTGCATGGCACCAGCAAGTACTGTAGAACTGAGCAGGAATCGAGCCCCGGAGTCCTGCTGCTCCAGTGACCCAGTCCCACAGCCAAGCAATTCTGAGGAGCAGCCTGTCCTGCCATCCCCACACAGCTGGAGCTCCAACAGCCAGCCAGGGCAGCTCTGCACACCCCACAATGACAGCAGTCAGGAAGGCTGTCCTCCTCAGCTTCTGCTCATCCCAGGCCACTGTGTAACATCAGACCTATCCTAAACAACGTGATCTACTGCCTCCAACCCCCATAAAGCTCAAGATAAACATCTACCACATGACCTGAATTTATGGTAACACTCTGCTGCAAAACAGAAGTGTTCAGCAGAAAGGCAGCCCCACAGAAGCTCTGCTTTTATTTCAGATATTGAGAGTAAAGTTCTGTGTTTGTTGTGTGTGGTATCACCTCAGTGTGCAAGGAAAAAGTAGGAAAAGAAAGCTGAACTGCTCTGCCCCCTGATCCTGTAAAGGGGACTGGCCACTGAGGGCTCCCATAGATGTCCTAGTCTTAATCGGGACACAAGGGCACACACACACACACAGAGGCTCCCCATGGACCAGCAGCAGCACACGCTCAGAGACACTTGTTGCTGTTTATCCTGTAGCACCAGGTTAATTCTGCAGCCTGCAGCACTCGCTCTCAAGCCAGAAGTATAAGCATCATTCTACCTCTGAGCTCTGGTTTACAGGGATTATCAGCTTCACAGGAGGTTTAAGCTCTTTCCCCAAAGGAACTATAAAGACAAGCTGGTGAACTAATGCAAATCCTGCCATGGAAGCTGAGATCCAATAAGGGGGGCAAGGGAGAGTGGGGGGAACAGAGACAAGGAAGAACAAAATCAGACAGACTTTTGAATTAGCTGCTCTGTACCAACGTCCTGCTGTATCTATCCCTCAACATCAAAAACAGTCCCTGAGAAAGTTAGTTTTAACTTAACAAGATTCTGAAGCCAGAATAAAGGTAAGTAAAGCACATGTATACTGTCTCCACACTGAGCAGATTATATGGAGCAAATCAGCTCAGACTAATTATAGTTAGCTGTCGTTTACCTTTAAAATTACCTTTCTGTAACTGAATAATGAACTGCTATGTTCCTGCAGCAGCTCTGCTTCCTAACACAGCAGTCCAAAATCTCAGTGCATTCCCTATCACCCCAAACAAAATTCGGGAAAAATGTGCAGTTTCTCTTTCTTCTGCTTGTGTAACAATTAATACCAACTACCAGTGCTATGGTTTGCTTACATCAGACCTCTCCATGCCCCCTCAAAAAGGGACTTGCAGAATTCATTTCTACTTAGTCCAGATGGCAGGATTCCACTCAAATCTAAACACAGACACAGCAAAGCTTCACTCCAACTAAAGCATGTGAAATTCAACTAACACTACAGGGTCAGCTGAGGTCTCAGAACAAAGTCTGTCTTGTTTTGCTTGCCCACAGAGAATGAACATTCCTCCCTTCTCCAAGATGATCAGTTTCCTGATCACCTGCCTCTTCCCTTTCCCACTCCCTCCCCCCGAGCCCCTGCTTTTCATCACCCAACACAAGCCAGCGCCAGAGCGACAAAGCACTTGCCCCATGGTACACACCAGTGTGGGTGCGAAGGTGGGCTTTGAGGTGGGAGCTTTTGAAATAGGTTTTCTTGCACCCAGGGAAGTTGCAAACATAATTCCTCCGTCTAGAAAAGTCCATCTGTGGGGTGCAGCTTTGACCAGAAGCGATGAACACAGGAGCAGGGGCGAGGGGCAGTAACTTGGTGCTCCCAACAGTCATTACTGTTTGCGGGCACTGCGGTGTCTGCGTGACAGCAGTCTGTGGAAGAACCAACATGACGGTCCCCTGAGGCACAGAAGGTCCCATGAGTACAGGCTGAGGGAGTGGGGCTGTCTGTGGTAAAATGGGTTTCATAGGAGCTGAGACTGTTGGAGTAGAAGGCTTGACGTAGGCATTGATCATACTGCCTTGTCCATTTAAAGGGATCATTTGACAGACAACCTGGGGGCTTGAAACAGGGACAGGTGTCCCTGGGGTAGCTCTTTTTTGCAAGTCATTCTCACAATTCTTTGGTAAGTGAGTCTGCGGTGAAACGGGCCGGACCAGCAGCTGTCCTTTATTGGTCACACTATCACTGGAGTCATGTGCATAAGGTTGATGTACTGGAGAGGTTTTGCTAATTAAATCATCTGCAGCACACGCATCCTGGGGCAGTCTGGAATGTCTTCGGTCATCCACTCCACACCAGTCTCTGGAACTGCTGTAGCCTGAAGTTACCTTTGTTTTCTCTTGCACAGCAGG